>NC_090241.1:675000-930000 GCF_024489055.1 Chanodichthys erythropterus | reverse complement strand
TGAGAGAGAGAGAGTGTGTGTGTGTGAGAAAGAGAGAGAGTGTGTGAGTGTGTGTGCGCGCGCGGGTGTGTGTGAGAGAGAGGCAGTGTGTGTGTGAGAAAGAGTGAGTGTGTGTGAGTGTGAGCGCGGGCCAGTGTGTGTGTGAGAGAGAGTGTGTGTGTGTGAGAGAGAGAGTGTGTGTGTGTGAGAAAGAGAGAGAGTGTGTGAGTGTGTGTGCGCGCAAGTGTGTGTGTGAGAGAGAGTGTGTGTGTGTGAGAAAGCGTGTGTGAGAGAGAGTGTGTGAGTGTGTGTGCGCGCAAGTGTGTGTGTGAGAGAGAGTGTGTGTGTGTGAGAGAGAGTGTGTGTGTGTGAGAAAGCGTGTGTGAGAGAGAGTGTGTGAGTGTGTGTGCGCGCAAGTGTGTGTGTGAGAGAGAGAGAGTGTGTGTGTGTGAGAAAGAGAGAGAGTGTGTGAGTGTGTGTGCGCGCGCAAGTGTGTGTGTGTGAGAGAGAGAGTGTGTGTGTGTGCAAGTGTGGGTGAGTGTGCGTGTGCATATGTGTGTGCATAATTGTGTGTGTGCGTGAATGTGTGTCTAAGTGTGCGAATGTGTGTGGGTACATGTATGTGTGTGTGTTTGTGTGTGTGTGTTAATCAGGATTACAGTAACACTACAAACTGAAACTGCTGATTCTGATTCACACCCAGTTCAGATGTTTTGAACAGCTTTCACTTTTTCTCCTCTCTTGTTTCAGATCTGACAGTGTTTAGTTTGTTTCTAAAGCCACAATAAATCCAATCTTTCTTTCTTTATGGTTTTTTGTTTATTACGACTGATAAGATAGCAGATATGACAGAGAAAATGATCTCTGAACTGAGAGAAAGTCCCTCGACTGTGGAATCTGGTGTGACCAGTCTGATGTTCCTGAGAAATGAGGAAAACAAGAACATATATTTCGTATATAAACAAGGAAGATGTTTAGCATGATATTCATGCTTTGAAACACTGATCAGATCAGTACTTTATTTAAGGTGTGGCTCGGCTTTCAGACTTGAGATTTCTTTAGAAAGCAGAACGTCAGTGAGTCAGTGTCAGCGATCACAGTCATTCCCCTGAAGATCAACCGCTGCCGGATGGAGAATCTGACGGTTAGATCAAGTCTGAACAAGATCTCAAAGTATCCAGCAGGAATCCTCAGGAATTCCTTCAGGAGATTCATGATATGCCCCCTGGTTTATTAATATTTATGAATGAATAAACCAGTTCATTTAGACGTGAACCTCATTAGATGCATAATTAGGTTACATAACATTTACAGTGTCAGTGAGAAGAGAAAATGAAACTATGATCATGGTGACGAGGAATCCCCTTACAGATGTTTTCCATGGTAATCATGTTTTCCCCTTTTTTTACATTTTGCAAGTATTATGGGAACAATACCTTTGAATGTTCTCTGAACCATTAAAACATTAGACATCAAAATGTTTTATAAAAATGTTCCATGAATGAAACATGAACAGGCCTAATGTTTTGTGCTAAACTTTTGAGAACATTATTAAAGACCAGATAACTTTGAACGAACGTTTGTTCATAACTTTGAGAGAACCTTGAACACAACGTTCCCTGTCAGCTGTTATCATTTACCTCAGCAACACTTAAAAACTAGATTTACCTTATTTGATATTTAATGAGTGCTGACCTTGCATGATTCTTGTATTAATTTTCGGACCACCTCCTTGATGTGTGGGCTGTTCTCTTTGGGCGGGTGTGTGTAGACCGACACCCGGGTGACCCCTTTAAAGAGCCCGGATGAGGGCCACCCGATGTCCAGCGGCGGGACCTCCGTGTCCGACATCTCCGGCCAGTAGGTGGAGCGCAGCGAGCCGCTGTCTTCGCGTTTGTCGGTTGTTGGTTGTTTTTTGGGTTTGCTCTCCGCTGCCCCTCCATCGTCTTCCTCCTGCTTATATTTGACGAAAGTGCTCGTGATGGCCTTGATTTCCCGCGCCGACAGGAAGTCTTGGCTCTTCTCCTCCTTCAGGAGGCTCTTGAACGCTCCGTCTCCGTTCGTGAGCAGCTGCTCCAGCGCCGCCCGCTGCTGCTCGCTGTAGTAGAACTGCGGCCGGGACTCGGGCACCGCGGCGGGCATGAGCCCATCCTCCAGACACACGAGCTGCGACTCCGCCATGACGCGACGCGACCTCCTGCTCGCCTTCACGAGCTCGGAATGCGGCGCGGGAGTGTCTCACCTGAGCTCGTGCGGGCAGGTGTCGTAGCTCTGCGGGTGGGTGGGTGGAGTTCACACGAAATACAGTGGTAGGGGAACTTTGTTTCAGCATGAATGACTCAAACATAATGATTGATCATCAGGTTGAGCGATACATCATCACTAGTGTTTGTGTTTGTAATGTAGCAACTGAACACTTGCTGTATGAATGCAGAACGTCCTAATATTTGATTTAATATTTAAGCATTTGGCAGACTTACTTGCATTCAAGGTTTAGTTAATGCATAATGCATAAAATATTAGACTCTCAGGCCTAAATCATGAACCCATTTCTACCAATTTTTTTTTTTTTTTTTTAAATTTGGAGTGGTTTAGTTTGAGCTATAGCAGACACATGAAGCCAGTCCTGTCATTTTTGTGTCTGATCTTTTTCTATTAATAAAAAATCTAAAAACACTGGGTTAAAAAGAAAAAGAGCTGGGTAAATATAGGAGAGAACACATGTTGGGTTAATTTTACCCAACATAATGGGTTAAATCATTTTTACTATAATACTAGCTTTTTTTAACTTCGTACATGAATTAATGTTTAACTTAAATCCTCTAAACCTTTTTTAAATATTCCACTCAACAAGGATAATTCCTTTTTTTCAATCATATTTTAAAGTATAGCTTATTTTATATAATTTTTGTATTGCCTACATTTAAGGTTGTTTAACAAAATATTAGAAGTAAAAATTAAACATTTAGAAGTAAGTGTGATCGATCAATGGCTTGTGTTCGGCGGGGCCGCGGGGGAACTGATAACTTCAGGTCGCCGCCTGCGTTTCACTCATAGCCGAAAAATGCTGTGACTGACTCCATAACCGGACCATAAATAATCCGTGTAAAATTCTGAGAACATCCAAAGTGTTTACATTCTGTATCATTTTGAATAAAATCATAACATTTTATGCATGACATCAGGTGTTTCCAACACTTGAAAAGACAGACGCCCCTATATGTTTCTTTAAATAAAATGAAACAATATACAGAACAATAATGAATTTTTAGCTAAAAAAAATAAAACGTACACAAAGGTGTATTTTACTGAAGACATGCACCAATTTGATGGAGCAGCACTGCTCTCTCCTGAAGAGGGCGATAAATAACTCAATCCCTGGGTTACGTCTGACCCAGGATCTGGGTAACACAAAAACTACCCAAACGCCGGGTTGTTACGTCTGACCCAGGATCAGGGTAACGCAAAAACTACCCAAACGCCGGATTGTTACGTCTGAGCCAGGATCTGGGTAACGCAAAAACTACCCAAACGCCGGGTTGTTACGTCTGAGCCAGGATCTGGGTAACGCAAAAACTACCCAAACGCCGGGTTGTTACGTCTGACCCAGGATGTCGGTAACGCAAAATCTACCCAAACGCCGGGTTGTTATGTCTGACCCAGGATCTGGGTAACACAAAATCTACCCAAACGCCGGGTTGTTATGTCTGACCCAGGATCTAGGTAACGCAAAAACTACCCAAACGCCGGGTTGTTACGTCTGACCCAGGATCTGGGTAACGCAAAAACTACCCAAACGCCGGGTTGTTACGTCTGACCCAGGATCTGGGTAACGCAAAAACTACCCAAACACCGGGTTGTTACGTCTGACCCAGGATCTGGGTAACACAAAAACTACCCAAACGCCGGGTTGTTATGTCTGACCCAGGATCTGGGTAACGCAAAAACTACCCAAACGCCGGGTTGTTACGTCTGACCCAGGATCTGGGTAACGCAAAAACTACCCAAACGCCGGGTTGTTACGTCTGACCCAGGATGTCGGTAACGCAAAAACTACCCAAACGCCGGATTGTTACGTCTGAGCCAGGATCTGGGTAACGCAAAATCTACCCAAACGCCGGGTTGTTACGTCTGACCCAGGATCTGGGTAATGCAAAAACTACCCAAACGCCGGGTTGTTACGTCTGACCCAGGATCAGGGTAATGCAAAAACTACCCAAACGCCGGGTTGTTACAGGACTTGGATAGAAAAAGTAACCCAAGATTTTTTAGAGTGTAGCAAATGTGAGCTCTGACATAATAAGGCTCTTTAATACTTGAGCTGAATAGCAGATTTGGATTCAAATCATTCGTTTCACTTTCACCTGTTTACTACAGATGAATTCAGATCTGATCAGAGATTGTGGTTTTGTTTATTTCCTTCTTCATTTGTGATTGTGCTCAGATCTCTTTGATCACAGGCTGCATCGTGATATTCTGAAATGCAATATGTTGAATCGAGCTGAAATATATTTGCTTATGTTGAGGAATCATGATGTGATGCATTACTAAAACAGACCAGAATCTGAACCGGTGATCTGAAGGGACACGCTTGACATCAGCTAAAATATTGTTATAAAAGATTGATGTTCTCTTTGGAATAACATGCAGTAAGGAAGAGAATTCTGATGTAAAAAATTGTAACCAGACCATTCATTCAATAAACTCATGACACATTTGTATGTGTTATTAAATACGAATGTATTTATTACTTGGATGAAGTTTACATCTCAGGAATTTTTCATGCAGTCCATATGCAGAGGAACATAATTCTGAAGAATTCATAAACTTGTTTGTGAAACAGAACATACAATTTTTCCAAATCTCTGTACAGGAAGAGCTCAGCTTTACAGATGTGTGTGTGTGTCTGTGTGTGTGTGTGTGTGTTCATGACAAGATGAAAATGTGTTTCTTAAATGCAGAACTGTTAATGTATTCTTTATGGAAAAATCATTATCATGTAACATAACGACTCAAAGAACCGAAGGATAAATGGATTATAAACCGAATGTCTGTGTAATGGATTTTCAAACCGGATTGGTGTAGTTGACGGGGAAAAGTCCGGTTCTCCCGCGCAAAAGACCTTTCCACCAGAAACGATCGGACTGATCTAAAACTTCGATAATATCTCCAGCGTGAAAGTTCAGCTCATCTGCGTCCTCTGCATTGAAGTCATACATGGCCCGAACCTGCAGCGCAGACGCCTGCGCAGATGAACACATCAGAGAATCTTACACTGTGCTTTGATTCATTGTGACAGATTGACAGAACTTTTCTGCATTTTTTGTACATGTTGTGTATATCATGTGACCTGTATGACGTGTGTGTGTGTTGTACCTGTGGCGGGGGTGAGGGCTCGGGGGGGCGAGGAAACGGTGGTGCTGGTGATCTGTAGTTGTGTCTCTCCTGCAAGAATAAGAGCAGATTTCAGGCTGAAGCTCATCAGATGAGTGATGTCACATAAGTGACAGCGTCTGTACCTGAGAGATGGGCGGCGGTTCAACAGACTTCCTGTGCATGAAATCAGATGGATTCTGGGTGAGGGAGAGAGCAGAACAGGAAAAAACAAAAGTGTGTGAGAAAAACTTAATAACGTGAGAGCTGCAGAAAACTTTCTGTCATGATCCTTGAGTGTTCTCCATCAGGACGTTGTTAGGTGGTTGCTAGGTGTTTACTAGGGTCATCTAAGTGGTTTCTAGGGTGTTGGTAGACATTGCTAGGCAGTTGCTAGGGTGTCCAAGGTATTGTTATTGCATTGCTAAGTATATACTACTATAGCTAAATAGTTTAGTTGTTAGATGGTTCCTAAGGTGATGTTAGGGAGTTGCTAGGGTGTCCAAGGTGTTGTTATGGCATTGGTAGGTATGTACCAAGGTCATCTAAGAGGTTTCCAGTGTATTGTTAGATGGTTGCTAAGGTGTTACTAGGACGTTCTAGGTGGATTCTATGGTGTTGTAAGGATGTCCTGGGTGTTTTGACATTGCTAGAGTCATCTAAATGGTTTCTAGGGTATTGTTAGACAGTTGCTAAGGAGTTGCTAGGATGTTCTTGGTAGTTGCTATGGTGTTGCTAGCATGTCCTGGGTGTTGTTATGGCATTAATAAGGTGTTGCTAGGTGGTTGATATAGCATTGCTAGGGTGTCTCGGGTGTTACTATGGCTTTGCTAGGTGTTTACTAGAGTCATCTATGTGGATTATAGGGTGTTAGGTGGTTGCTAAGGTGTTGCTTGGATGTTCTTGGTGGTTGCTGAAGTGTTGCTAGGTTGTCCTACATGTTTCTATGACATTGCTAGGTGTTTAATAGAGTCATCTAAGTGGTTTCTAAGGTATTGTTGGACACTTGCTAAGGTGTTGCTAGGATGTTCTTGGTGGTTGATTTAGTGTTGCTAGGGTGTCCTGCATGTTCCAATTAAATTGCTAGGTGTTTACTAGAGTCATTTAGTATTTTTTGATGGTTGTTGTATTGTTGGTAGGATATCCTGGGTGTTGTTATGGCATTGCTAGGTGTCATCTAAGTGGTTTCTAGGGTATTGTTTAATGGTCACTAAGGTGTTGCTAGGATGTCCTGGGCATTGCTATGACATTGCTAGGTGTTTAATAGAGTCATCTAAGTGGTTTTGTTAGACAGTTGCTAAGGTGTTGGTAGGATGTTCTAGGTGGTTGCTATGGTGTCCTGGGTGTTGTTATGGGATTGCTAAGGTGTTGCTAGGATGTATTAGGTGGTTGCTAAAGCATTGCTAGGGTGTCTTGGTTATTGCTATGGCATTAATGGGCTGTTGCTAGGTTGGTCTGAGTGGTTTGAGGGTTGTTTTATGGTGTTGCTAGGGTGTTGTTAGGACATTGCTAAGCATTTTCTGGGTTGCTTTGAAAAATCCTTTGAGCTACAACACAGTGTTGCTGGACTCACCCGCTGTTCTGTGAGCAGGAAGACGCGACTCTGTTTGGAGATGGAGTTGTGTGTGTAGTAATCCACCAGTCTGTTGAGGGAGGTGAAGGTCTCGCTCCAGAGGTAATACTGACCCTGCTTGTCTCTCATCACTTTAAAGTGCTGCACATCATTCTCATGTCTGACAGCACACACACACAAATGTGAGTTCAAACCAGATTCCAAGAACGTGTGTGTGTGTGTGTGTGTGTGTGGGTGTGGGTGTGGGTGTTGTACCTGACTGATATGGAGAATTCTCCAGGTGAACTCTGGGAGCCTCGGATGATGAAAGATCCGATTGGTTGACACATCAGCTCATCCTGTGCAGTATGACGGCTGGTGTTCTCCTGATACCAGCTGGAGAAACACTGCTTTAATACGACTGTTTGACATTCATGTTCTGAAGAAAACGTGTGCTGTTGCTAAGGTGTTGTGAGTGGTTGCTAGGGTGTTTCAAAAGAGCCTATCCCATGCCTCTATTGTTTGGTCAGACAAGTTTGTTAATTTGAACAGTAAAAAATACACCTTAATTTCTTCAGTTCAAAATTTGAATAAAGTATGAAAATACTCTGATAAAGTTCAGATACTTGAAAATGAACTTATGCTCAGTACAATAACAAAGTGAAATGCCGTCCACCACTGGTCATGATCTTTTTTTTTTATTATTCTTTTTTTACGTCTTTCTCTGCACCACCAGGGCACAATCTTAAGCCTGATTATTTAGAAAAGTAACACAGAACCAATTAACTTCTTTATTTACCTTCTGTATTTAAATCCAAATCCCGTCACTACCAATCTTCTCCTCTAGATGTCACCCTCTTATTTATCTTTTACCAAAATGCAATGGTTATATTTGGACAACAAAACTATCAAGTACACACTTCCCTTTTTCATCAACTCTTTGACACAAAAACTGCAGCAGGTCATATTTAGTACATTATTGTGAGTTATATACTGTCAGAAAGAGTTGTGGGCGAGGGTGTTCACTCTTTACTTCCACATTCTGATGTTTCCACCTTATTTTTAACAGGCATTTATAACGCAAATGTGGAGACTTCTGGTCTGTCACTTCCAGTTATTTTAGCTTTACAAAAACTGTCTGTTATGCTGCTTGATGTGGCATGTTATTAATTTAATCATAAACACACTGGTTTTGTTCAAACCACTTTGAGTGCTAGAAACGGTGAGGACTGACCGCCAAACACCACTAACTGTGTAATGCTGGTCGATCTGGAGGATTGCTCAGTGTAATTGTGTTTCGGTGACGTCTGATACCTGGGGAAGTGGGTGTTGATGTAATTCCGCGGCACAAATCCTTCCATGCCGTTGATTTCTGCTTTGAACCAGTCGTCATTGGTGCCTAAAATCTACAGAGAAGCATGTGATGATGGTTCAGCTCGGTTCAGAACAGAGAAAACTCAGACAGGTTCAAAGTAAGTTCATAGGTTGAGTGTGTGTTTATTAGCGGACATGTGATATATGCTGCAGATATGTGCTGTTGTAAAGTACACACCTTGATAATATCTCCCTTCCTGAAACTCAGCTCATCCTCTGCTGTGGCTGCAAAGTCGTATTTCCCTGTCGCCTCCATGACGGAGACAACTCAGAGACTAGAACGAGACACAGAGAGAGCCATGAAACACAGCAAACCACATGCCAGTCAAACGGCTGGTCTTCACACCGTAACCAGACTAAACTGAAGCAGCCCGTGTAAAAACTGACACTACAGCACGAACCACATGAAAGAGAGCGCCGACCTAAAAATGTACGTTCTGTCAGTTACTCAAATACATGTCATTCCTGATTGAATTCTTTTGTTTTGTAATGTGAGTAAATGCTGACAGAATGTTCAATTTTTGAATGAAAGTCTCCAGATAATTAAAATATGAATAAACGTAATGATGGTTGACGCTGTTTGGGGAATTGACGTTTCTTCACCAAGATGATTGACTACTTCAGTTAACAGGGAACGCTTTGAACATTCTGGCTATAATAAGCAAACGTTCTTCCAATAACGTTAATCTGGTTCTGAAAACGGAACGTTTTATTTCTGAAACATTCATCACACACTTGAAGATTTTAAGCCCGATTTTGGGCCTGATTTGCAACTCCCAATGATCTGTGGGGTGTGTCCTGATTCAAGACTTCTCGCAACTGACTTATTTTACTGCGTCGGAGCCCAAACTCTTGATCGGCCTGCCTCTGACATGATACCTGCGATAGCCAAAGAGAGCGAGCAAGCTTCACCAACCGGATGTTGCTTGCTTCAATAGCTGAAACTTGACTCTCAGTCCAGATTAATGTTTGCATTCTGAGGATTATAATGCTAAAAATCAGTAGAAACTGCTCTTATGTTTGTGGTCTCTCACAGTTTAAAATATTGGTTACGATTGATGTGTGGCCAGCCTAACACGGTGTTTTCCGACACTATTCCTGGAGGCACCACAACAACAACACCACACATTTTCCATCTCTTTCTAATCAAACAAACCTGATTCAACTCATCAGCTCGTTAGTAGAGACTCCAAGACCAGACATATAAGATGTGTCAAATTACAATCTGTAATAAATCTTAAAGCACCATGATACAAACATCCAGAGAGGAAGGAACATGTTGAAACACTAGATAGTCAAGAATCGGTAAGAAGATAACAGACACAAGTTTCTTCCTTGCATTAAATGAAAAACAAGAAATAAAACCCTAACTTTGTCTTTAACTTTTGTTTCAGATGATAAATGTGTGATGATAAACTAAACTGTAATGTATCATCAATTAGGTTTTTGTACTCCGACACTGATGCGATCAAATTCTCTCGAGATGAATATTCTTAGAATTTAAGAATAACACTTAAAGCACAAAACCTTGCTTGAATTAAATCAAAGGCAGATTGTAAATAAGCCAAAGATTGCTGCTTAGAAGGGGGCGAACATTAAATAACAATATTGGGATCAAGTCAAAGTATGTATAAAGTAAATAATAACGGTCTCAGCACAGAACCTTGGGGAACTCCCTTCACATCCTCAATTATAATTTATTGTAGAGGTTCATAATTACTTTATAAACAAACAGGATGACTCGCAGGATATGTATGCCTTATCAATAAGTGGCGATATTGAAGCTGCTGCTATTTTTTAGAATTTTTTTACTTCATGGGATTGGTATGAAACTTGGTAAAGGTTTTAGCACTTTGAACTTCATTTGAAAAGTTTAAATGGCCCTGAAAAAGACGTCACACTTGTACTCCTCGCAGTCAAAAATGAGCGCTTTGGAAATGAATGGGAGACAAATCTCATCTAGTGGAAACAAAATATTACTGAAAGATAATTTTTTAAGATATCAACCTCAGATTTGGAACACAACTTGTTTAGATTTAATTCTCTCAGTTTTAGAGTAAAACATATTTTGGAAAATACATATTTGATATAAAAATTGAAAATAGTGTTTTTGTCTTTTTTCACTTCAGCATTCCCAGGTGAAAACAAAGCACACTTCTATAATGTACGTAAAATGCTCTATTTTCGTGCATTAATTTTGTACGTAATATACTTAAAATTCTTCTTTAGTACTTTTTAAGATAATCTTAAGAACATCTAAGTGTGCTCAACTGTGCTATTTTGAAATTTGAATTAAAATGTGCTTTTAATATATTATCTCTGTATTTAAAAAAATAGTGATATCTAAATAAATTTTTTAATACAGAGATGGTATATTAAAAGAACATGGTGTCTCAAAATAGCACAGTTGAGTACACTTAGATGCTCTTAAGATTATCTTAAGACGTACTAAAGAAGATTTTTTAGTATATTAAGTACAGAATTAGTGCTTGAAAATAGAGCACTTTAAGTATATTATAAAAGTGTACTTTTTTTTCCACCTGGGTTAATCTCCTACGTGTCGTCTTTAAAAAGAGACCAAACCATTTAAGATTTACAGGTTCAAGTTGGAAATTTCATTTTCAGGTCTATGCTCAAAAAGTCAATAAATGGATTATAAATACTGCATAAATTTAATTTAGTAGCATAAAATCTCCTAAAACTACAAAACATCAAATAAAAAAAAACATTATTGAACTACAATATATTACTTTCATTTAATTTAAATAATAAAAAATAAATTCTTAGGCTCATTTTTGACCGCCACGTGAGCAGCACCCGAGGGTTAAACAAAGTAGCGAAGTAGAAGAAGAGCAGTACTGAAGACGTTATATGCGAAATCCGTACCTCTGACTGACGGTCTAAAGCACAAATTTCCCAGAATGCTGCAGCGTCTGAGGTTTGTACTGTACCCTCTGGGTCTGTGAAAGCAGTGCAGCACTGCTCGTGTCTGAACGCTTGTTCTGCTCACCTGCTTCCGTTTAGAGATGCGTTTCTGCACTGCTGCAGCTGCAGGCCATGCAAAGCCTTTCATCTCATTTGCGTATTGCGTGTTTTTGCTCACTGATCGTAGGAAGGTTTGTTTCACTAAAAGACACATGTGATCATGTGAGATTAAAAAGGGATTCTTGCGAAATAACCCCTAAAAGACCTCAGTGTCAACTGCTGACATTAAAAGACACTTCATATTCAGTAATATTGCTGATTTGACTGTATGGATGAGAACAAAACTTGAAGTGAATTGAGCTGAATAATGACTCTACGGTCTTCTGTAGAGCTGCTCTACAGCTGAATTTGATGAAGTTAGCATAAATGACTGTTGTTTTCCTGTTTATTACTGTGAAGCTGTTTTGTACTATAGAAATAAAGACTTGACTGACATAGATTAAGTAATGTGAGGAGAGCAGGGCTAGTTGTCACATGACACTTTTTTAATTTTATTCTGTTTAAAATATTTCTTCCAACTTGAGATGTCCTAAAAATGCTGTTGCTGTTTCAGTCTGAATCTACTTTCATTATAAACTGACTCTTGTCTGATGCCAGTGGGCTTCTATTGTGTAAAAGTTTCTAATTTAAATTGATTAAAACACGTTAGACTCAAAGTCTGATTCAGGCCGTGATCCTGCTCTCCTCTATAATTCATTCAACAAAAACACTTTAATCAGTTTCTCTTATGTTTATTCCTCCATTTTAATGGTGAGCGTTCAGAAAGAGACACTGAAGAGAAAGATCATTGTACTTACAGCTCATGAAATGATGATCAGTCTGTCGTCTGAACCGTCACAATGTTCACCTGCAGCTGTGGACTGAAATATTATTTCAACATTTGGAGGAAGAACAGAAGTCAAGCTTATCTCACAGTAAACGCCACACGCTCATGCACGACTGCAAAAAGGGGAAATAGAAAGTGTAAATCATCTTCCCCTCCCCCTGCGCACACTCACACACACACACATGCAAACACACACACACACACACACACACGTTGGGTTTTCATGTTTGATGGGGACTTTCCATAGACATAATGGTTTTTATACTGTACAAACCGTATATTCTCTCCTCTTCCCCTAACTCTACCCATCACTGAAAACGTTCTGCTGTTTTACATTTTCAAAAAACATAATTTAGTATGATTTATAAGCTGTTTTCCTCATGGGGACCAAAAATTGCCATCTTTGTGGGAACATTTTGTCTGTGTGTCTGATTTTGTCTATTCTGATAGAGATAAACACATTGAGTCTAGTTATACTAATGCTATTTTGCTTAATTTTACTTATTTTACTATTTTCATTTTATTTGCACTTAGTTTTTCACAATTGCTTAGACACATTTCTAGAAACCTGCACCCATTTTCTGACAACATTACAGTTTTTTACAATCTAGGTCACATTTTTTTTTATGCTAGTTCACATTTCTCAGTACTTGAGTCACTTTGTCAAAACTCTCCTTCACACAGTTTTCATTACCAACTTCAGCTTCATAGCAATTCATTTCACATTCAAAATGCACTAAAACTACCAAAACACTTCATTCATGACACAAATCAAGAACACTAGAGGTTTCACCCAACAAACACACTGTATCACAAAGCTAAAAACACAAACAACAGGCAGAATTATGCAATGTTTTCTTCTGTAAAATGTCTTTACAAGAATGACACTATACTGCAGTTTGTTACATGATCCATGTTTACATTACTGTACAAAATTATTCCTACAGTTGTTCCATTGCTAAAATCCTTTTGTCCAATCTGTAGTCACATTTTCAAAAACTAAACATATGTGACCATATTATTAACACAATTCATGTTGTTTTCACACAATATACAGTCAGTTAACACATTTAGCACATTTCTAAAATTTTCTTTTTATACAAGCTTATCTAATATCAAAACCTTAGACACGTGGAACCTATGAAAGCTTAATTCTGCCATGGAATAGAAAATAAAAAGGTAATAGTGAATTTTTACCTCATAATTCCCATATATCTAAATTCATGGTTTATATCTCACAGTTCTGAGAAAAAAGTCAGAATTGTGAGATGTAAACTCTCAAATTACAAATAAACAGAATTGTGAGATGTAAACTCGCAAATTACGAATAAAAAGTCAGAATTGTGAGATGTAAACTCGCAAATTACGAATAAAAAGTCAGAATTGTGAGATGTAAACTCGCAAATTACGAATAAAAAGTCAGAATTGTGAGATGTAAACTCGCTGTAACGTAGCGGGAGTCATGGTAAGATCCAAATGCAAGCTTTATTAAGAATGTCGTACAGGCAGGGTCAATCAGGAGCAGACAAGAACAGCAAGGGACAGGCAGAATCGTAATCAGGAAACAGGCAATGGTCAGGACAGGCGGATATCATTCACAGAACAGTATAACAGGCAAGGGTCAGGACAGGCAGCAACGGGTCAAGAACGGGTAACAGACAGGAACAGCAACAACAGGTAAAACAGGATATAAACGCTCGGAAATGACACACAAGGTAATCAAGACTTCGCCGTGAGGTGGTGTGTGTGACAGTCCTTTATAGTCCTGGTAATGAGTGGCAGCTGGGTGTGGTGATTAGTGTGGAGTGATTGTGAAGTGAGTGCAGGTGATGAGCAATGGAGGATCATGGGAAATGTAGTCCGGGATGTGACAGGAACAGACGTGATCGTGACACTCGCAAATTACAAATAAACAGTCAGAATTGTGAGATGTAAACTCGCAAATTACAAATAAACAGTCAGAATTGTGAGATGTAAACTCGCAAATTACAAATAAACAGTCAGAATTGTGAGATGTAAACTCGCAAATTACAAATAAAAAGTCCGAATTGTGAGATGTAAACTCGCAAATTACAAATAAACAGTCAGAATTGTGAGATGTAAACTCGCAAATTACAAATAAACAGTCAGAATTGTGAGATGTAAACTCGCAAATTACAAATAAAAAGTCAGAATTGTGAGATGTAAACTCGCAAATTACAAATAAACAGTCAGAATTGTGAGATGTAAACTCGCAAATTACAAATAAACAGTCAGAATTGTGAGATGTAAACTCGCAAATTACAAATAAAAAGTCAGAATTGTGGGATGTAAACTCGCAAATTACAAATAAACAGTCAGAATTGTGAGATGTAAAGTTGCAAATTACAAATAAAAAGTCAGAATTGTGAGATGTAAACTCGCAAATTACAAATAAAAAGTCAGAATTGTGAGATGTAAACTCGCAAATTACAAATAAAAAGTCAGAATTGTGAGATGTAAACTCGCAAATTACAAATAAAAAGTCAGAATTGTGAGATGTAAACTCTCAAATTACAAATAAAAAGTCAGAATTGTGAGATGTAAACTCTCAAATTACAAATAAAAAGTCAGAATTGTGAGATGTAAACTCGCAAATTACAAATAAAAAGTCAGAATTGTGAGATGTAAACTCGCAAATTACAAATAAAAAGTCAGAATCGTGAGATGTAAACTCGCAAATTACAAATAAAAAGTCAGAATCGTGAGATGTAAACTCGCAAATTACAAATAAAAAGTCAGAATCGTGAGATGTAAACTCGCAAATTACGAATAAAAAGTCAGAATTGTGAGATGTAAACTCGCAAATTACGAATAAAAAGTCAGAATTGTGAGATGTAAACTCGCAAATGACGAATAAAAAGTCAGAATTGTGAGATGTAAACTCGCAAATTACGAATAAAAAGTCAGAATTGTGAGATGTAAACTCGCAAATTACAAATAAAAAGTCAGAATTTTGAGATGTAAACTCTCAAATTACAAATAAACAGTCAGAATTGAGATGTAAACTAGCAAATTACAAATAAAAAGTCAGAATTGTGAGATGTAAAGTCGCAAATTACAAATAAACAGTCAGAATTGTGAGATGTAAAGTCGCAAATTACAAATAAGAAGTCAGAATTGTGAGATGTAAACTCGCAAATTACAAATAAAAAGTCAGAATTTTGAGATGTAAACTCTCAAATTACAAATAAACAGTCAGAATTGTGAGATGTAAACTCTCAAATTACAAATAAACAGTCAGAATTGAGATGTAAACTAGCAAATTACAAATAAAAAGTCAGAATTGTGAGATGTAAAGTCGCAAATTACAAATAAACAGTCAGAATTGTGAGATGTAAAGTCGCAAATTACAAATAAGAAGTCAGAATTGTGAGATGTAAACTCGCAAATTACAAATAAAAAGTCCGAATTGTGAGATGTAAACTCGCAAATTACAAATAAACAGTCAGAATTGTGAGATGTAAACTCGCAAATTACAAATAAAAAGTCAGAATTGTGAGATGTAAACTCGCAAATTACAAATAAAAAGTCAGAATTGTGAGATGTAAAGTCGCAAATTACAAATAAACAGTCAGAATTGAGATGTAAACTCGCAAATTACAAATAAAAAGTCAGAATTGTGAGATGTAAAGTCGCAAATTACAAATAAACAGTCAGAGTTGTGAGATGTAAACTCGCAAATTACAAATAAAAAGTCAGAATTGTGAGATGTAAACTCGCAAATTACAAATAAAAAGTCAGAATCGTGAGATGTAAACTCAAATTACAAATAAAAAGTCAGAATTGTGAGATGTAAACTCGCAAATTACAAATAAACAGTCAGAGTTGTGAGATGTAAACTCGCAAATTACAAATAAAAAGTCAGAATTGTGAGATGTAAACTCGCAAATTACAAATAAAAAGTCAGAATCGTGAGATGTAAACTCAAATTACAAATAAAAAGTCAGAATTGTGAGATGTAAACTCGCAAATTACAAGAAAAAATCAGAATTGTGATTTAAATGGAAAGTGGAGTTAAAATTTTTCAAGTTTAACTCCACTGAGGTTAATCTTCTAACTACTGGCTGCTTTGTCGGACAAAATGGCAGATTCTGATTAGTTAGATCGCTTGTCAATCAAACTCTTGGCGAAGGGTCAATTACAAGAAAAAAAGGTCAGAATTGTGAGGAGTAACTACGGGACGGGACCCACTTGACCAGTAGCTGCCCTGAGCAATTCTGGTAGTTTTATTTTTTCCACTGTACATTCTATGAAGTAATGACTCTTTCACTTTTAGATCGTATGTTGTCAAGAATGCACACATTCAACACTCAACCAAACATGTAGAATAGTGTACAGTAAAAAGAAACAATGGATTTCATATTGTCTGCAGGCAGAACTGAAACCTGACAGTAATGCAGTTTCCGTAATGCCACCAACTCAAAATCTGCAATTATGTATAAAAGTATATCACAGCTAAGGTGAATATATTGTATACTTTTTGTACTGCAAGTATAGTATTGTACTGAATATTGTATAGCTCTTCCTCATCCTCATCTTCTTCCTCCTCTCTCTTCCTCTCAGATTGTTTCTATTGTCCGGATCATCATTCAGCTCCTGAACTGACTTCTGTTCAGTTGGTTTCATCTCATCATTATAAATTTCATTTGATAAGGTATATGGCAGGACATTCCTCTAGAAAGTCAGAAGAAAGTCATACAGGTTTAAAGGGGCTTGAAGGAGAGGAAATAAAACTACAGTACACTCTAAAAAAAAATGGTTCTTCAGCGGTTCTTCAGCGGTTCTTTGGGGTGGTTAAGGTGCTATATAGCACCGCTACCTTATAAAGAACCAGTAAAGCACCTGTATGGTTCTTCAGCGGTTCTTCAGTGGTTCTTCAGCGGTTCCTTGCTGTGGTTAAGGTGCTATATAGCACCACTGCCATACAAAGAACCTGTTAAGCCTCTGTATAGTTCTTTAAAGGTTCTCTAACTCTCTTATTCTCTTAGTTTAGTTGGGGAAAGGATTAAAAACAACATTAAATTACAGTGTATTTTCTAAACATAACCTGGTTCTCAACCTTTTTGTCCCCAAGCCCCTCTACACTGTTAGTGAATATGGGTGTAAGTTGGATTGCTATAACTATTTGAGTCTGATTACTTCGTCTTTCTGCGAATTGCTCTCAATATTATAGTAGGCTACACTCAACTGCTCAAATATCTCACTTTCAGCCAAAGGATAATTTCTCTTTAAGGACCCCGTGACAGACGGTTTTTTTCTGACGTCATGACTCACGAGACTTTCTGGAGTTTTCTGCTCGGCCGCCATTTTCTTTCCCCTGGACTCGGATGAAATAAGGTAGGTTGGAAATGTTTTAATTAATATACTCGAAAATGCAAAGGTTGAACATGTGTTTTAGCGGTTTAGAGTTAATTAGCGTTGTTTGTGAACATGAATACTAACGAAATCGTAACTAACCGAATTTTTGAATTTTCGCGGCCTGCAGTAACGTTATAAAGGTTAGCGCTAATTGAATATTTCTATTCTATACAAGATGTTGCATTACTTGTTTTATTCTATAGAAATGTATTGTTGTAGTGTTTGGACCATGTAAATATGTCTCTAAATAATTTTTAAAAGAAACGTCTCCTTTACCGTGTAAGCAGCGCGTGCTATTTGAAATGATGCGGGCAGGAAGTGCGTGGGGAGCGGGAGAGACGCTCGAGTCGAGGCTGAGGGGATCCTCGCATTACAATTATTGAGTTTAGGTTTTTAAAGTAATGTTTGTCAGTTCTTTTAGTTGTCTTTTTTTCACGTTAGCTCTGATTTGTTCGACCAAAATGACGAATAAAGTGTGTGAGTAAAGACATATTTAAGGCTTAACGTTACTTCATTTGACTAGCGCGAGGTGTTTTTTTTTTAGTAGAATGAAATGGCTGAGTATTTACACTACTAATTAATTACTTGTACTGCAGCAAACAAGTTTTTTTTTCCATTTATAAACACTGATTCCCCTCTCCCTTTTAGGATCTAAAGCTCCTCAATGTTTGACGACTAAGGACACTTTGCAATAACTTTACATGGTAAGTAATTTCTATAAAAACGGCTATAATTGTTAATAGATAATATGAATTACCAATGTTTGACATGTTTGAATAAAATCCATCTAATGTGGTCTATTGACTTGAATGTCATCCTCATTAACAAACTTTAGACTAAGAATTATCCATTCCAAAACATTCATCAACTCCCTCTTATGCCATCTCAAATGCATGCGACTTTTTTTCTTGTTGTTTTGTATTAATTTTTTTTTTTTTTTTTTTGACAGTAGCCATTGACATTAAATTAATCACAGTTCCAGCTAAAAATCTTTACTGTTCTACTGAAGAAAAAAAGTCAACTTGGATGGCCTGATGGTAAGTAAATTAACAGCTAGCTTTCATTTTTTGTGAAATATCCCTTTAATCAAGAATGATTAAATATATTAGGGTGTAAAGCTAATTTATTAATTGATGCATGTCTTATTTTCAGACTTATAATTATATATTATAAATTCATAATTTTAAATGAAACCAATGACTGATTCAGATGCATTTCTTAATTACAAATCTGTAGTATTTTAGCACTGACGAAGGCCTGTGTGCTGAAACGCATTGGAAAAATAAAGAATTGATTTTTTTTTTTAGCTCCTTTGTATTTATTTATTTATTTATTTATTTGTTTGATCCCTCAACGCCACAAGTGTTGCTGGTATTGTCCATAAATATATTAATTGCAAATTTGGCCAGTCATTAATATTAATTATTATTTTCTGTTTCTTGTCCTTTGCTATTGCATATCTGCAAAAATTTGATTTCCTATTACAGATTATTGTGCTTTTTTTTTAATTAAGAAAATTAATCACAATTGCTTTATCACAGGCTGAAAACATTCACCTGAGAGAAAGTCCTGAAGACCTCATCAAGGAGTACTTTCTGAGTTGAACGTAAGAATATTCTATTTTGGTTTATTTTCAGAAAAATAAGTCTAAATTTGTGTATTTTGTAGTTATGCTAGCAAAAGGTGACCGAATTTGTTTTTTTTTTTTTATGTTTACTATTTAGGATAACCAGACAGATGATTGAGGAGCAGCTCACCATGGCGATGTTCATTATTTGGAAGGAGGGGAGAACTTCATGAACCATCTGCTGACATTGAGGGAGTTAAAGTTTTGAATCAACTTACTTCAGTTACATCAGCTTGTGCCCTGCTTCTAGGTATGACATACATCATCAACCTGAAAGCTTGTCCGAAACCCCTTTGATTTACTTTGTATGTATATGTTAGAGCTGCACAATTTATCGTAGAAAGGTCGCATAATCTCGATTCAAACACCCACGCGATCCTACTTTATTAATGACAATGATTCGCCTGCGTCTGTTAAACCTTTGACAAAAATCCTACCGGAACATTCGGTGTTCATGCTGCCACTGATCCAGAAACAGCAGTTTTGAACCACACTGTAGTTATTCAAGGATTTGGTTATTTGATTTCTTTCACAAATATTAAAATTATCACATAAGTAATAAGACAAAAGTTTACAGTTAGGATATAAACACTGGACATCAGATAGTGATCAAAATAGAGAAAATCGAAACTAACATGGTGCTTCAAATAACTGTTGTATATAAATTACCTTGTTAAGCCACTAGGTGGCAACCAGTGACATTGTCATTGAATCATTCATTCAATAGATTGGATAAGGTTAAACCCTGATTCATCCAGTAGTGAAACAAGTATTTATTAATGAGCCATTAATATATACAAAACCATTTTTAAAAATAATTCATTCAAATTAAACATTTTCCGGCAATTAGAGTCCAGCTATTAATATTTTGCTAGAACTAGTAAAATAAATGTTATTTTTAGTTGTCTATTTAGAATCGTGGGAGAATTGCGATCTCTATTTGAAACCAAAATATCATGATTCTCATTTCATCCAGAATCCTGCAGCTCTAGTGTGTGTCTCGTACAAATGTGAAGTTGTATGAATATCCAGTTGTGTTGTTTGAGAATTGCTTTGATTTGTGCAAGGGTAATCACCTTTAAAGGATTAGTTTACCCAAAAATGAAAATTCTGTCATTAATTACTCACCCTCATCATTGGAGGAACAGAAACCTCTCAGACTTCATCAAAAAGATCTTAATTTGTTTTGATTTCAGAAAAAGCATACGCATAAAATACGAAGTATACTTTGGGCTTTACACACAGTAATGAATGTTTAAAAAGCAAAACAAAAAAGTATTGGGTAAAAGCATCCCCGTGTTATGTTAACCTAATGATGTTATTTTGTTGAAAGGCCTACAGTTGGAAGCAGCTGTTCTCCTCTTGCCTGCACTGTTCAAGGTGGACCTGGGGTTGCTGTTTGACATTGAGGTGAGCCATGAACAGGTGACTACAGTGTGTGAAGCACAATCTAATCAAAGCACGAAGTACTTATTGCACATTTTGTTATAATTTAGCTTATAAGGTTTGCCTTTCAAATAAATATGTGAAGATGGTTAATGCTATTATCCCCTCTTCTCCAGGGCCATGCTCAGACCAGCCCTCCTGTCGTCCCAACACCTAAGATAGTGCCTAAAGCCTGCAGGAGGATCATCTCATGCAGTATGACCACATTTTGTTCACGTTGGATGGCCAGTTAATCACAGAGTAGAGTGAGGACATCTTGATGGCACTGGGCCTCCTCCTGTGTGTATATTTTGCGTTTGGAATCGAATCCAATCCAGTGCCCTAAAGGACTGAAAAAGACACTGACCTTTTTGAAGTATGTTGTTTTGAAATTGAAGGATGCAGTCGGACTTCCTGTCACTGTAAAATGAGTGTACAACTCAATCTGTGAGTAGACTTTTGGAGTCAATACTCTCTCTTGCTCCCTTTCTTATGGTTTAAGTTCCAGTTTCTATATTTTTTTTGAAATCCCGAAGGACAAAAAAGAAACTGCAGGACTTCAGAGCATAACTCAGTATGTAAAAACAGGACTATTGTCTTCAAAAATGTACATATTTCAAGCTTGTTGCATTATTTTGTATAAAAGGGGAGTATAATGTGAGTTTATTTGCTGCTGAAAGAAATAAATTAAAAGGTTTTGAAAGTGTAATGTATTTTGTTTTTCAGTAAGCATTTAGTACATGATTTTGAATCTTTGAAGTCATGATTTGGTAAGAAATTATTAATTATCGTTCATAAAAGTGTAATTTAGAAGCATATTGACTCATCTACAGTAGTACCTGGCATGATAACGGGCCCTGCTAGCTCAAAAAACAATATATGGCACCTCTAATTTGACAAATGTGCTAGAAAACTATAAGAATAGGTGCTATATAGCACCAGAAAAGGTTCCCCTATCATAACGAGCCAAAGAACCACTGCTGGTGCTATATGGCACCTCTTATGGTTCTATATAGCACCATACGACAAGGTGCCATATAGCACCTTTAAAGATAGGTGCTATATAGCACCAAAAAAGGTTCCGCTATGATTACGAGCCAAAGAACCATTTTTGGTGCTATATAGCACCATTTTTCTTTAGAGTGTAAGAGACAGTGAGTGTTACTGTACATATATGTGTGTGTGTGTGTGAACTGTTCTGGCTTGATGCATCTCTTGTGATTGACACTCGTCACAGCTGACATATGTATCCTGTCAACAGCTGTCTTGTGTTGCATGTCAATCATGGCTATCGGCATGGAAACAAAAGCTGGTTGCTGATTGGCTGTCGCTGTCATGCGTGGCTCTGGAATCATCTGATTAAACTGGGTCTTGAAGCATCAGTGCTTTAAAGTCATTCTGTATTATTAATAAAATATTCAATTTCATTAATCAGTCATAAAGCAGGAGGACATTTACAGTGTGTATAAATGATTAAAATTATATATGATTAATGTAAGCTCTGCCTCGCAGCCGGACTGCAGTGCAATTATGGTGTTTTTAAACATTTGTATTTTTATTTTAATGCATCGGCCTCCTGAAGTGATCTAGAAACAAATAAAATACTTTTAGGCAAGGCAAGGCAATTTTATTTGTATAGCACATTTCGTACACAATGGTAATTCAAAGTGCTTTACATAAAGAAGAAGAATAAAAATAGAACATAAGGAATAGAAATAACAGTAAAAAAAGATAATTTTGCTATTTGGATTTAAAATGCATTAAAAGTCAGAATCATGATGATACATAAAAGATATAAAAATACATTAAAATGAAATAAAAACAGGAAAAGAATTTAAAGAATAAAAAGATAATACATATAAAATAAAGTGCAAACAGTTTGGACATAGCACAGTGCTCAATCAGCAAATGCATAGATAAAAAGATGTGTTTTGAGTCTGGATTTGAATGTGGCTACTGTTAGAGCACACCTGATCTCTTCTGGAAGCTGGTTCCAGCTGCGACTGGCATAACAGCTAAAAGCAGACTCTCCCTGCTTTGAGTGAACCCTGGGTATTTTTAAGTGAGTTGATCCTGATGATCTGAGTGATCTGTTAGGTTTATATTCTATGAGCATATCTGCAATATATTGAGGTCCTAGACCATTGAGTGATTTATAAACAAGCAACAGTACTTTAAAATCAATTCTAAATGTAACTGGAAGCCAGTGCAAGGACCTGAGGACTGGTGCGATGTGTTCATGTTTTCTGGTTCTACTCAGAATTCTGGCAGCAGCGTTCTGCACGAGTTGCAGCTGTCTTATGGTCTTTTTTGGGAAGACCAGTGAGGAGCCCATTACAATAATCCACCCTGCTGGTGATGAAAGCATGAACAAGTTTCTCTAAGTCTTGACTGGAGATAATTCTTGCAATATTTTGAGATGATAATATGCTGATTTAGTTATTGTCTTTAAATGGCTACTGAAACTCAGATCTGACTCCAAAATCACACCAAGATTCCTGACTTGATTTTTAATTGTTTGACCCGTAGAGTGAAGGTACATGTTCACTTTGAGAACTTCATCTTTGTTTCCAAACGCTATGACTTCAGTTTTGTCTTTGTTTAACTGAAGGAAGTTTAGGCACATCCAGTTTTTAATTTCACCAATGCATTGGCACAGGGAGTCAGTGGGGCAGTAGTCGTTAGGTGATAGGGCTAGGGAAATCTGGGTGTCATCTGCATAGCTGTGATATGCAATTTGGTTCCTTCTCATTATTTGGCTCAGTGGCAGCATATATAGGTTGAACAGGAGGGGTGCAAGTATTGAACCTTGAGGGACTCCGCATGTCATAGATCAGACTTATGGTCACCGATACTCACATAATAACCTCTCCCTTCTAAGTATGACCTGAACCATTTAAGGACCATCCCAGAAAGCCCAACACAGTTTTCCAGCCTGTCAAGAAGAATGTTGTGATCGACAGTGTCAAACGCAGCACTGAAGTCAAGTAGAACCAGCACTGATAATTTACCTGAATCTGTGTTAAGGCGAATATCATTTATTATCTTTATGAGTGCTATCTCTGTGCTGTGATGCGGTCGGAAACCAGATTGAAAGTTATCAAAGTATCCATTCAAGCTTAAGAACTTGTTCAGATGATTGAAAACAACTTTTTCAATGATCTTGCCTATGAAAGGAAGATTTGAGATTGGCCTGTAGTTTCTCAATATGGTGTTATCCAGATTGCTCTTTTTCAGGAGGGGCTTAACAACTGCAGTTTTCAGGGATTTTGGAAAAGTCCCAGAGAGAAGTGAGGCGTTTACCACTTCTAGGAGATCTGCTTCTAAACAGTTTAACACTCTTTTGAAAAAAGATGTGGGAAGTGTGTCAATGTTTCAAATCTCAAGACTGATAAACACAGAAAACATCAGATTCATGTGACTTAATGAGTGAGTTATTAAATCATTAATCTAAACATTCAAACAAATATCTGTATGTAAAAACTTTTAAATAAAATTTTGACACATTAGTAATATTTCATTTGTCTTTTCCCTGTTTTTATAGGTCTAATATTTTCTTTTTAATTTATATTATTGATTTACAAATTTTTATATATTTACATGTTTTGATTCACAAACTCCCTACTTTTTTTGTATTGTATTTAAAACAACAACAACAACAACAACAAAACAAAATAATAAAAAAAAAACTGAAGCAAAAAAACTTTTGTCAAAACCTCTAAAAAATTGCATAAAAACAACATTAGATAATAGTGATCTATTTTTTAAGTGAGTCATAAATCAATCAATCAATCAATCAATCAATCAATCAATCTTTGGAGTCATGTGACTGATCAGGTGATTTGAACACAAGGTGGGAAGTTTGAAAACTTTGTGATGGAGACCAAAGCAGTCAAATGAAGGAATGGATGTGGATTGAGAAGACAAACTCAACACAATAAAACGGATGTTTGTCTCCTCATCCACAGGTCAGGTTGGTTTCTTCTGAACTCTTCAGAGAGAGTGACTCACTTGATTCAGTTGTTCATTTTGTACTTTACTTGAGAAATGAAGCAGTTACTCAGGCCTGTGTTTGGTTGATTCCCATATATTCAGCTCTTTTTTTATCCTTGTTTTGTGTTCATCCTGATAACAGCGTGTTTGTGAGGTATCTGATGTATTTTTTTAACTGTATGTTAAAATGCTGCACATGTAAACATTATTTCTCATCAGCTGAACTAACTAGAAGGAAGTTCAGATGAGAGATCTTCATTCGTCATGGACACGTGAAACGATTCTGAGACGCGTGAGACCGCGAGAGGAGCATTGAAGTCTTCAAATTATTCCCATGCAACTATAGCTGGGATTCTTTGTTATAAAATTTACACAACTACAAAAACAATTTTAGAGGTTTTTAAGGGTTAAGTGTGAAGTATTGTAACTGGCTCTATTTATTGTTGAGGCAAAGTTTAAGTGTGGGTGACTGAGAAGCCTAAAATTGAGAAAACATCATAACGTCCTAAATTAGGAAAAAGTATTTGAACTAAAAAAGAGAATCAAGTTGTAATTAAACTCACCCTAACTGAAGAATCAGCTGTTTGTGAAGTGAGACGCTAGAGGGCGCCAGAGTCAAACTCCCTCCAGAATCAAACGACATCAACACTTCAGTTTAGAATTCTGTGAGCAATTTTAATTCTCTCTCTGTCTGTACGTGTGTGTGTGTGTGTGTGTGTGTGTGTGTGTGTGTGTGTGTGTGTGTGTGTGTGTGTGTGTGTGTGTGTGTGTGTGTGTGTGTGTGTGTGTGTGTGTAAGGGAGATAGAGAGAGTGAGCAAATCCTTTCACTTCAGAATGAAAATTTCCTGATACTTTACTCACCTCAATATCATCCAAGATGTTCATGTCTTTCTTTCTTCAGTGGAAAAGAAATGAAGGATTTGAAGAAAACATTCCAGGATTTTTCTCCATATAGTGGACTTCACTGGGGTTCAACGGGTTGAAGGTCCAAATGTCAGTTTCAGTGCAGCTTCAAAGAGCTCTACATGATCCCAGACGAGGAATAAGAGTCTGATCTAGAGAAACCATCGGCCATTTACTAAAAAAAAAAAAACATTATATAGTTTTTAACCACAAATGCTCATCTTGCACTGCTCTGTGATGCTCCACGCATGACGTAATCATGTTGGAAAGGTCACGCGCGACGTAGGCGGGAGTACCGCGATAGAAAAAACTCCATCTCATTTTCTCCTCCAACTTCAAAATCGTCCGTCATCGTTGTTTTACCTTTTTTTGTAAAGGCCGTTTGACTGGATCGGTACTTCCGGTACTTCTGGAATGATTTCCTTCATTTCTTTTCCACTGAAGAAAGAAAGACATGAACATTTTGGATGACATGGAGGAGAGTAAATTATCAGGAAAAGTTTAATCTGAAGTCAATTCTTTAATTGTATCTGGCAGAGCCCATAGGGGCGAGATCTCTGCTCTGAGACACAGCGCCGCCCTGCTGGCGCCCGCAGACACCTGCTCCATCGCCGCCTGCAGCAGCTGCTCATCGTGTTTGTGCTGCGCTGATGTGGATCGTTCGACGGACAGCGGCATGTTAATGAAGTCTTGTAAACTGCACCTGCTGACTTAAATAGATGAATTTCATTAACACTTTAGTCCTGTAAGTAGTTGATTTGAACTTTAATACTAAAATTGTTACAACATAGACTACAGAAACAGAACCTATAATGCCTTTTTACAAAGTCTTGATGTTGTTTTTGTGCTCTACTAGATTGAATGTTGATTATTCTCCTCATATTCTCCATTGTTCAGCTCCTCTCTTCCCAGTCTGTCAGTAACACTCTGTTTACTTCCTGTCTCTATGAAGCCCCTCCTTCTGAAAAGCACAATGTGCTCTGATTGGTTGGCTGGAGCAGTGTGTTGTGATTGGTGTTTTGGGAAATGTCCCGCCACTGATGTTCAGGTGGTTCTCATATTTGATGTGTGTGTCGGGACTCGTGAGTCTGTGTGTAAACGGATCAATATCACACATTTCAGCACAGTCCTCCTCGCTCGTGTCTGTTTACGGCAGCCTGATTGTCCACTGGGAAATATCGATTACGGTTTAATATATAAATGCATTTATGGATTCACACCACTGCTGCTTGATAAAACACATCTTGGAAGAGCTGTCAGTGACGGCGCCGTGATTCTTATTACTTACAGTGAAGTGAATCATTCTGCTGAGTTATTTTTCGTGATTCATTCAGATGCAGAGATGACGCTGGAAACTAAAGTATTTAATGAATCTGGAGTGTGTGTGATTGAGTGGATTATTACACACACACACACACACACACACACACACACAAACACACGCCACAGGTGAAGTTGTATAATTGAACTGAAACTCATGGCGATCAATTCCACTGAGTCAGTCAGTCTGAAGGTCTCTGGTTTGATTGAACACATGTAATCAAGCAGTCTGAGGAGATTCAATAAATCACTTTAAACGGGAATCATTATTGTTTGGTCTGAATTATGTAATTGATCTGACTGTTGTGTTTGGTGTCAAAAGCACTTAAAGGGTTAGTTCACCCACAAATGAAATTTCTGTCATTAATTACTCTCCCTCATGTCGTTCCACACCCGTAAGACCTTCAATCATCTTCAACACAAATTAAGATATTTTTGATGAAATCCGAGAGACTCGTCCATAGACAGCAATATAATCAACACTTTCAAGGTCCAGAAAGGAACTAAAGACATCGTTAAAACAGTCATGTGACTGCAGTGGATCAACCTTAATGTTATGAAGAGACGAGAATACTTTCTGTGCGCAAAAACAAAACAAAAATAACCGCTTTATTCAACAATCGCTTCTCTTCTCTCATTATCTTACACTGTTTACGTCCAGCGCTTCTATGTCAGAAAGCCGACTCATTATTGGCCGGCTTCACACGCATGTGTCGTGTTGATCATGTGATCAGCTTCGGCCAATACTGAGCCGGCATTCGGACGTAAACACAGAAGCGTCACCTGCGTAACATAATGACAGAAGAGATTGTTGAATAAAGCGGTTATTTTTGTTTTGTTTTTGCGCACAGAAAGTATTCTCGTCTCTTCATAACATTAAGGTTGATCCACTGCAGTCACATGACTGTTTTAACGATGTCTTTAGTTCCTTTCTGGACCTTGAAAGTGTTGATTATATTGCAGTCTATGGACGAGTCTCTCGGGTTTCATCAAAAATACCTTAATTTGTGTTCTGAAGATGAACGAAGGTCTTACGGGTGTGGAACGACATGAGGGAGAGTAATTAATGACAGAAATTTCATTTTGGGGTGAACTAACCCTTTAATGTGCATCAGAGAGAGCGAAAGCGAGTGAATCAGTAAACCTGCAGCATTTGATCATCTTCCGACTCTAAATGCAAGGAAAGATTTGGGAATAGGAATAGTTACATGTTTCTGTGGAATTTTGAAGCATCTTCATGCGTCTCGAGTCTTCTGAATGATTCTTTCTTCCAAGAGAAACGATTCTTCAGAATTTCTCCATCTATTGAAAAAATGGAGAGTTTGCAACGAAATGAAGATGAATAAATTGTGACACTTTCATTTCTGTCTTACTTTAAGCCATATGTTCCAAAACAATATATAGCTAGGGGAGGAAAGTAAATGTCTTCTTCTCTGTGTCCCTAATATTAAAATGATTGTTATCCGCCCCGCGCGCGCACCAGAAGTGCTGTCTAGGTAGGAAGCACGCAAGGTTTTGAGACAATCAATCACACATTCCCGAGCTTTGGGATGCGCACCACCGTCTCGCTCTCCCCGAATCACCGGGAACGCGCGTTCCCGCGTGCGCTCACCTGAGGCGGTGGTGCGCGCGCTCAGGTGATGCAACAGTCTCCAGAACCCACGCGAGACGCTCTCGCGGCGATGTGATTGTATTCCCGCATCTTCAGGAACGTGTGGAGATGGAGGAGCGTTCGGCGAGCCTCGGTGTCTGTCTGACGGATTCGAGGGAAAAGCGTCTGAACATCATTCCTGAATCCAGAATCCAGCCGAGCTTCAGCCAGAACACATTCCCGCAGATCAGCCCGAGGAGTGTGTGGAAGAACTGAAGTCCGTTTCAGCACATGAATGGATCAGTCATGTGGATTTGAGTGTTCTGGAGGGATTTCACACGTTTAAACACAATAACGCGGATTCCTCCGGATCATTGTTCTGTGAGAGACTCGTTCAGGATCATCTCGACACATCAAACTTTAATGACACAAATAAAGGTGAGTTCAGGAAATCATCGCACAAACTTTTCCATTCATCTGATCGCACGCGCGCACTGCATGAATGAACATTATATGCGCGTCGCGCGCACAGAACCAGTCCAAACCCAAATCTTCTCATACAGTCACACATATAAACACATGCATTTATATTAACATGGTCACATGACTTTAATTATGATCATATGCTGATATGTTCTCTATATGTCTGTTGTTTTATTTGCAAAGCATAAATGTTCCATTGTTTATCTTACAATATTTCGTTTTATTTCGGTTTGTGAAAATTTTATGCGGTTTAAAGCCAAACAATTACATTCAAATCTATCGATGTGAAAAATAATTGAGGATCATTTCATAAGTTTACAGTCGAACGCATCCGTTTTCCCTCTTATCGGTCATTCCCACCTGGATTGATTATTGATTAACTGCTTTATTTATAACCAGACACCTGCAGATCGTGTCTTATATATGGTGATAAAATGATTTTGTTTATTTATTGTGGTCATATACAGTCATCAGCAGCAGAGCTCAGAGGTGCATTATTGTTTTATTTATAGCGCGCTGAGACAGGTGCGCGCTCCCGCGGGCTGTCAGGGCGTCTCTGTGCACGCGCTCACTGTAATGCGAGAGAGAGAGAGAGAGAGAGAGAGAGAGAGAGAGAGAGAGAGAGAGAGAGAGAGATTCAGCTGTCCGCGGTTCATTGGTTTAGTTTGTTTGTGAATGACTCGTTCAGTCCTGTTACATTTTCATCATGGATTACATCAGTTAACATAAACTAATAATGATAAATACTTCTAAAGTGTTTATTAATTTTAGCTTGTATTTTTAATTGTATTTTTACTGTAATACTGTATTGCTCATTGTTAGTCAATACTTTAACAAACTTTACCTTATTGTAAAGTTTTTTAAGTATATGTCTTGACTCAGATTAAAAGTGAGTGTAACAGTTTCATGTCGACTTAAATTGTTCATTTTTTCCCTTTAGACCTATTTCTGTAATTCTTTATAACACATTTTGTTTTGAACCTAACAGTTCTTCAGGTAGAAAGATAAATGAAAAGACCTGGTCATGAATGCTTTGTCTGTTTTCTGATCTCAAGCTTTTGAGAGTTTTGAGCGTATGAAAGCTTGTCATGAGAAAAGCTCTTCCTCGTTCCTCAGCAGGATTAGATCCAGACCGCTTCACCTGCATTTATGCTTGTGTTCAGGCTTCAGCAACACACACTCGTCTTTATTAATGTGTGTGTCTGGAGCGCTGGATAAGGACACAAGTGACGGGTGTTCTGGAGTTTGAGCTTTGAATCATTAACCACTTTGAGAACAGTAAGGAACGGTTCCAGATATATTTCCTCTTGATCTTGGTTCGGCCCGGCATGTTTACAAACCGTTCATATGATGCGTTTGTATTACATTCCAAAGAGCTTCATTTTCAGTCCCACAGTGGAGAATGAAACCACATCCGCTCCGGCCGGATCAACACGGAATGCTGGAAAAGCAGCTCGTGATGAACCCTGAGCAGAACGGCAGATTCACAGCTGTTCAGAGTGGTTGTTCAGTTGATATTGTTCGAGTACAGCTTGTTCCAGAGTTCCAGTCCGAGTCGATCACTAGTTTTCCAGCTGTCTGTGATCTTGTCCAGCAGAGAGATGCGGCATTCATTAGCTTTCCGAGCGGCACATGGTCTTCAGTCTTTATTTGGATCCTCACAGTTGCAGCTCTTCCTGAGTCCACAAAACCATACAAAAACAAAGAAGATATACAAATATATTAGGATGCAACTAGTCTTTTGGCGTTTACATTAATCTGAATAACTTACAACAAATGAAAACATGAGAGAGATTCAGCAATTTAAAGCACTAGGACATCAAATATACTTTTACTTTCCAAGCAGCAGAGCCTCGATTCACTGTTTCTTCTGCGGATTCAGTCTTAATGGTTAATTGTAAACACATTTATCTTGCTGTTCTCGAAGGAGGCTCGAACCTGAGCTAAACCCCCTATAACAGTCCTGAGCAGAGGGAGAGTGAGAGAAATAGAGGAGATGAGGAGGAGGATGATTGTAATCGTAATGATGATTGACATGTGTGTGTGTGTGTGTGTGTGTGTGTGTGTGTGTGTGTGTGTGTGTGTGTGTGTGTGTGTGTGTGTGCGGGTTTGACCTACATTATGAATTACATTAGAATCTTCACTGATGGAGTAAATTCTCTCTGAACTGAAAGAATGTTTTGCTCTAGGTTGCGTTTCTTTTTATTTGCTGGTTTGTTGCACTGACCCACCAGCTATAACTCACGCAACACTTCCTCAGCCTCACGTCGTTCCAAACCTGTGTGACTCTCTTTCATCTGTGGAACATAAAAGAAGATATTCTGAGAAATGTTTCAGTGTTTTCTTTTGTCAGTGAAAGTTATTGGAATTCAGTGTTGTTTTGCTCATTAAAGGGTTAGTTCACCCAAAAATAATGTCATTAATTACTTACCCTCATGTCGTTCCACACCCGTAAGACCTTCGTTCATCTTCAGAACACAAATATTTTTGATGAAATCCGATGGCTCGGTGAGGCCTGCATAGCCAGCAATGACATTTCCTCTCTCAAGATCCATTAATGTACTACAAACATATTTAAATCAGTTCATGTGAGTACAGTGGTTCAATATTAATATTATAAAGTGACAAGAATATTTTTGGTGCGCCAAAAAAACAAAATAACGACTTATTTAGTGATGGCCGATTTCAAAACACTGCTTTAGGAAGCTTCGGAGCGTTATGAATCTTTTGTGTCAAATCAGTGATTCGGAGCGCCAGAGTCACGTGATTTCAGCAGTTTGGCAGTTTGACACGAGATCCGAATCATGATTCGATACGCTGATTCATAACGCTCCGAAGCTTCCTGAAGCAGTGTTTTGAAATCGGCCATCACTAAATAAGTCGTTATTTTGTTTTTTTTGGCGCACCAAAAATATTCTCGTCACTTTATAATATTAATATTGAACCACTGTACTCACATGAACTGATTTAAATATGTTTTTAGTGCATTAATGGATCTTGAGAGAGGAAATGTCATTGCTCAGGCCTCATGGAGCCATCGGATTTCATCAAAAATATCTTAATGAAATACATTAATGAAGGTCTTACGGGTGTGGAACGGCATGAGGGTGAGTAATTAATGACATTATTTTCATTTTTGGGTGAACTAACCCTTTAAAATATCTCCTTTAGTGTTTCACAGAAAAAAGAAAGAAAGTCAGACAGGTTTGGAACGACACAATCTCATGGTTTTATGTTTTGGTGAATTGGTGGCTGGTTTCGTTCAGTCTTATTCATGTTTTTGTATGATCTGTTACGCTTCAGTGTCACGTTCAGGGGTTTGACCTTAAAGTGTTACAAATGTTTCTTCTCTGTTAAACTCGACAATATATACATATATCTGTGAAGTTTTTAATCTCTGCTGACTCGTCTCTTTCCGTGTGGGCGTCCCGAGTCTCTCTCACATGATCTCTAGATGTTGATTGGTCCAGTGGGGATGCTAGTCTTTAACCGTACTTATCGTAGAGGGAAGATTAAGTGAAAACATGCTAACTGAACAGCAATCGCTTTCCTTTTTACCAGAATATGATCATAAAGAAACCTCTGGAGAGCTGTAGAGTGCCTGTGCTTGAGATCCTGTTGTGGAATTGAAACACAATTCTACCTCTGGATCAATAAAACTAATAACTCGCGCTCAGACCTTGTTCTAGATCACACACACAAACACTTTTAATGGTTTCTTCTCATTAAACTCGTGTGCTAATTGCATCGAGGAGCAGAGCGGCGTGTTACGGGTCAGAGATCTCTCTCTCACGGCTCTGTGTGGTTCTGAACGGACTGGAGCGTCTGCTTTAAGCTCACAGAACATGCTGGGGTCAGTAAGTGTTCGGCCCGCAGTGTCTGTGAGTTATGACTGCATTAATATTGGATCAGCTGCAGACAGCGGACGCTCTGGTTTAGTTCTCCAGTGCTGGAATGAACCCATCCAGTTATTAAACCAGCAGCTCTGGCCATAAATAGTGTGAGAACGGGCCTGTCCGGGAGAACCGCAGGTAAATCACAGTCTGTCCAGTGTGAATCACAGATGAACGCTCAAGGTAACGCTTGACATGATTTCATGATGTATTTGCTGTCATTCTCACACACACACACACACACACACACACACACACACACACACACACACACACACACACACACACACACACACACACACACACACACACACATATATGTTAATGTTCATGATGTTTTAGAATTGTGGCAAAATAAAAGCAAAGAAACATTATGATATAAATTGTATATTTTAAAATGTAAAATATATATTTTATTTGTAGGTCATTAGTAAATATCTGACGTTGCTCTTTTAATTCATTTACATTTTTTTTCATTTAGCAGATGCTTTTATCCAAAGTGACTCTCATCCGTACTCAAATTGTGACTCTGATAATGTCATTAGTAATGAATAATTGTGTATTAAATTAGAGAAGAATGTAAAACAGCAGATTCAGCAGTGGAATCATAAACTGATGGACCTTCTGTACGATCATGAATATAAAACTCTCCGTCTAGACCGATGGATGTCATTAAACACATCACTGGTGGTAATGTTCAGCTGATTTCTGTTGTTTTGTGCTGATTTGACAGTGTATGTGTCACTGAATCTCTCTCTCAGTTTAGTTGTGAGCGGTGGGTTAATCTGGGTTAACTGATCACTGCAATAATAGCTGTATTGTAATGATAGTAATAAGTATTTTGGTGTTGCCGTGGAGACAGATGGAATAATGATCATGTGAGCATCAGTAATGATCGTGTTCCTGCATTAGTGACGTATTGATTGTGTTCGCTGTTACTTATTCATCAGAGCAGCTTCAGTTGTGCAAGTTCCTCTGATGTGGATCAACTACTCGTGTTTTAGACGACGTGTGTGTGTGTGTGTGTGTGTGTGTGTGTGTGTGTGTGTGTGTGTGTGTGTGTGTGTGTGTGTGTGTGTGTGTTTGTGGGAGGAGTGATTAAGACGTTGGAATTTTTCCCTCCTTTGCACTCGCTTTTAAATCACTAATTCGAATTGCCGCCTCTGAATTGGTGCTTATTTGACAATATTTTGGATATATAAACTCAATACTAATAGGGAACCTGCTACGGATTACTTGTGTTTTTCATTAATAATAAACCCACCATTCAAGCAATTGCCACCCTCGAATTGGCGCTAATAAGCGAAAGTAAAATGCGCACAGCCTCATGAGCATTCATAACGGTGCGGAGCAGAGCGAGTGTTTTCAATTAATATAGAAATGAACAGAAAACACTCGCTCTGCTCCGCACCGTTATGAATGCTCATGAGGCTGTGCGCATTTTACTTTCGCTTTCGAATTAGTGCCAATTCGAGGGTGGTATTTGCTTGAATTGTGGGTTTATTATTAATGAAAAGCACAACAACTAGAAAAACACAAGTGATCCGTAGCAGGTTCCCTATTAGCATTGAGTTTAAATGTCCAAAATAATGCCAAATAGGTGCTTTTACATTTCGCAAAATAAATCTTCTGCCATCGTCTTGTCAGTCAGCTCCTCACTCTCTCTCGAAATGAAATCTGACTCCTGCTTCTGGTCTGTGCTGTGACTCTCGACACAGACATGTTCAGTTTTTAATTTTACTGTCTGTTCTCTAACTGAACTAAATTATTTTTATTACAATAAAAGTGTGAGTGAGTGTGAGAGAGAGCAGCAGCATCTGGAGGTTTGCCACTCTATTAAACGACTCAATTAAATGACTTGGAGCGGAAGTTTGAGTCTGTGTGTGTGTGTGTGTGTGTGTGTGTGTGTGTGTGTGTGTGTGTGTGTGTGTGTGTGTGTGTGTGTGTGTGTGTGTGTGTGTGTGTGTGTGTGTGTGAGACAGGAGATAATAAAAAACAACACAATGAGTTTTCTTCTTTTACCCAGAGGCTGAATCTCTGTACACACTTCCAAGAGTCTGTGTGTTCCTGTGAGGTGTGTGTGTGTGTGTGTGTGTGTGTGTGTGCTGGGCTGTGTATTCAACTAAATGGCACCATTTTGTAATGAAAGTGAGACTGCATCAGTGTGTGTGTGTGTGTGTGTGTGTGTATGTGTGCATCTATCTCATGTTGAAGACAGAATCCATGAAACCAAAGAACATGAACAATATGACAACATCAGAATGATTTTTTTCTTCTAATTTTGACTTCGTAAGTCTTTGTATTTTATGTTTTTTTAAATTAAAATGATCTGTATGTGATGTTTCATATATCAGAACTTAAGGAAGCTCGTCTGAGCTGTAAGTTTAGTCTGTAATCATCATGTCACTTGAGACGAGACGCTGAAACTGATCCTGCAGATTCACTGCTGCTTCTCGCATGTTTAATTGCCCAGATGTTTAATTTTTTGCTTTCATATGCATGTTTAAATATGATCAAGCTCTCAGTTAACTCTAATTAGCCTGCAGAGATGACTGTGGTGAAGATGATTCTCTCAACAGGTGAATGTCTGTGACAGTAACAGTACATAACTGAAGTGTGTTGAATGAGGTAGTGTGACAATACCTTTTGTATACCCACAACACCATTGAAACACACCTAGCAACACCTCTAGAAAAGCCTTAGCGACAACCCACAACATCATAGCAACACCTCTAAAAATGCTTTAGCAACAAGACCAATACCATTGCACCATCCCTGCCAACCACTTAGCAACTACCTAGCAACATCCTTAGCAAACACCTTAGCATCACCTTGGAAACCACCCAAACACCATAGCAACATCCTTAGCAATCACCTAACAACACCTTAGCAACATCCCTAGCAATCATCTAGCAGCACCTTAGCAACCACCCACAACACCACAGCAACAACTTTAGCAATCATCTAGAATCCTTTAGCAACCACTCACAACATTATATTAACATCCCTAGTAATTATCTAACAGCACTATAACAACCACCCACAACAACATAGCAACATCTTTAGCAACCACACACAACACCGTAGCAACATCCTTAGTAACAACAACATAGCAACATCTTTAGCAACCACACACAACACCGTAGCAACATCCTTAGTAACAACAACATAGCAACATCTTTAGCAACCACCTACAACACAATAGCAAGGCCTTAGCAGCCATCCACAACACCTTTAGCAACCCCTTAGCAACCACCCACATAACCATAGCAACATCCATAGAAACTACCCACAACACTATTGCAACATCCCAAGTAATTATCTAACAGCACCATAGCAACCACCCACAACAACATAGCAACATCTTTAGCAATCATCTAGCAGCACCTTAGCAACCATCCATAACACTATAGCAACAACTCTAGCAACCATTTTAGCATCACCTTGGCAACCACCCACAAAAACAGAGCATTACCTCTAGCCACCACCCATAATGCGATAGCAAAACCTCTATCAACCACCTTAGCAATGCATTAGCAACCACCCAAACACCATAGCAACATCCTTAGCAATCACCTAACAACACCTTAGCAACATCCCTAGCAATCATCTAGCAGCACCTTAGCAACCACCCACAACACTATAGCAACATCCCTAGTAATTATCTAACAGCACTATAACAACCACCCACAACACCATAGCAACATCCCCAGTAACAACAACATAGCAACATCTTTAGCAACTACCTACAACACCATAGCAAGGCCTTAGCAGCCATCCACAAAACCTCTAGCAACCACCTTAGCAACCACCCACATAACCGTAGCAACATCCATACAAACTACCCACAACACTATAGCAACTTCCCTAGTAATTATCTAACAGCACCATAGCAACCACCCACAACACCATAGCAACATCTTTAGCAATCATCTAGCAGTACCTTAGCAACCATCCACAACACTATAGCAACAACCCTAGCAACCATTTTAACATCACCACCCACAAAAACAGAGCAATACCTCTAGCCACGACCCATAATGCCATAGCAAAACCTCTATCAACCACCTTAGCAACGCCTTAGCAACCACCCAAACACCATAGCAACATCCCTAGCAATCATCTAGCAGCATCTTAGCAACCACCCACAGTAACATAGCAACATCCTTAGCAACCATCCACAAAACCATAGCAACACCTCTATCAGCCACCTTAGCAATGCCTTGGCAACCACCCAAACACCTTAGCAACATCCTTAGCAACCACCTAGCAACACCTTAGCAATCATCTAGCAGCACCTTCGCTACCACCAAAACACCATAGCAACACCTTAGCAACCACCACAGCAGCATGCTGTGGCACTGTAGAAGTGAGTTTTGTGCAAGTGAACATCATTGTTCTTTTCTAAAAATCTAGTGTATAAATTGGAACGTTGTGTGTGTAATTGCTGACTTGAGCAGCTGATGTCACTTCAGACAGCTGTGTGTGTGTGTGTGTGTGTGTGTGTGTTCTCTCAGCAGATGTTGTCATATCATAGCAGCAGCACTCCTCTCTGTCTCTCTCTGTTACCGCGGAAACACCAAGGTGATGCTCAGAAGGTTTTCGTGTCTTTGGTGAAATGATGGTGTTATTAATAACCATCATCAATATTTCAGTCCATTCAGGAAAATCCGGAGCACCGACACACGTCTGACTCAGTTCTGCTGCTTTTACTCCTTCTCAATAGATGATTATAAAACTGAGAGCTCAGACTGTAAACTCTGGCTCTGAGGTCATTGTAAAATGCAGATAAACACTCACGACGCATTCTGGATTAATGCGCAGTATTAATCTGTATCTCTGCATCATAAACAGCAGTTACACTAATTATTCCCGAAGAAATTGTGCATTCCTATTAAATATGATGAATAAATGTAATGGTTTATTGAACATTGATGTCTGTGATCGTATTGTTCATGTGGTGTCTAAAAACAGCTCTTCACTGTGTTGAAGTCACAGTAGCTCATGTTTTCTGCTTTATGGCTTTATTTCAGGCCATCATGATCTGATGCTCATAGTCAGATTAGTATTTGTTTGAGTAAGATGATGCTTACTGACTGTAGAAATTCTGGCTTGAAAGCGCCTTACATGAAAGTCCTGCACTTTGATTTACACCATGGTAATGAATGATGACTATATTTACGTTGAACTGCAGATCCTTCAGAGAACTTCACATAAATCTGTGTGTGTGTGTGTGTGTGAGAATCAGTGAGTGTTTTGAGAGCACTTCATGAGACTCTCAGTCTGAGCATCAGGACGTTTGAGCGGATGAACGCTGAAGCCTGTCTGTGTGACAGCAACACTGATTGTTTAGTGTTTAATGAGTCCAGACTTAAATGCCACTCATGCAGCTGCATGTGTGTGTGTGTTTGTGTGTGTGTGTGTGTGTGTGTGTGTGTGTGCACATTTAGCAGCGCTCACACTTGGAATACTATGTTATTTAACAAATACTGTCAATTTCCTGTCCTGTCCTGTCCTGTTTTTTCTTCAGTATCAGGATCTTTTTGATCAAATAGGCATTTATAAGTTCCTCTCTTCTCGATGATCTGCAGATAAACTGATTATCGGTGGATTTACATCAGTTATGGCTTGTTAATGTAGTGCTAGAAACATTAGTTCACAACGATGAGCAAATATTCTTCTGATCTCAGATCAGTTTATTTAAACAGGAAGAGACTGTGTTAAATTATTTGTGCGTTACCTAATTACTATTCATGAGTGTAGCCAAATATCACAATATTACATTACCTCATTATTATTCATGAGTCAAATATCATAATCAGAGAAACATTTAGGAGGTGAAGAGTGTGAAAATGTCCACAGAGAATAAGAGAGAAGAGTTTATTTATTATTCAACAACAGTTTTGGTCCTAGAATCTGATTTGTTGAGAGGCATTCTGAGTGTTCCAGCAGTGTTCCGAATGGTTGAGTATCAATCTAGATGTTCCAATAGTGTTCCAAATGTTCCGATTGGTAGAAGGACACTCTGGGCATTCCATTGGAGTTCCAATCGTTTCACTAGACCGAGTGGTGTTCTGAGTGTTCGGGCAGTGTTCCAAATGTTCTGATTGGTTAAGTGGTGTTCTGAGTGTTCTGTCAGTGTTCCAAATGTTCTGATTGGTTAAGTGGTGTTCTGAGTGTAGTGTCAGTGTTCCAAATGTTCTGATTGGTTAAGTGGTGTTCTGAGTGTTCTGTCAGTGTTCCAAATGTTCTGATTGGTTAAGTGGTGTTCTGAGTGTTCTGTCAGTGTTCCAAATGTTCTGATTGGTTAAGTGGTGTTCTGAGTGTTCTGTCAGTGTTCCAAATGTTCTGATTGGTTAAGTGGTGTTCTGAGTGTTCTGTCAGTGTTCCAAATGTTCTGATTGGTTAAGTGGTGTTCTGAGTGTAGTGTCAGTGTTCCAAATGTTCTGATTGGTTAAGTGGTGTTCTGAGTGTTCTGTCAGTGTTCCAAATGTTCTGATTGGTTAAGTGGTGTTCTGAGTGTTCTGTCAGTGTTCCAAATGTTCTGATTGGTTAAGTGGTCTTCTGAGTGTTCTGTCAGTGTTCCAAATGTTCTGATTGGTTAAGTGGTGTTCTGAGTGTACTGTCAGTGTTCCAAATGTTCTGATTGGTTAAGTGGTGTTCTGAGTGTTCTGTCAGTGTTCCAAATGTTCTGATTGGTTAAGTGGTGTTCTGAGTGTTCTGTCAGTGTTCCAAATGTTCTGATTGGTTAAGTGGTGTTCTGAGTGTTCCGGCAGTGTTCCAAATGTTCTGATTGGTTAAGTGGTGTTCTGAGTGTTCTGTCAGTGTTCCAAATGTTCTGATTGGTTAAGTGGTGTTCTGAGTGTTCTGTCAGTGTTCCAAATGTTCTGATTGGTAGAAGGACACTCTGGGCGTTCCATTGGCATTCCAAACATTTCACTAGACTGAGTGGCATTCTGAGTGTTCCGATAGGTTGAGCGTTTTGAGTTCTGATATACAGACCAGCAGGTCAGTGTTCAGTCACAGTGTGCCTCTGCTGGTATGTTTGTGTGTAACTGATCCTGATCCGCTTTGGCCTCTTCTGGATCTTTGTTGACTGTGTGGAATTGAACAGAATTACTGACCATATTGTGTGAAAAGCCAATTATCCGATAAAACTTGTTGGTTCTTTTAAATTGAAGTTGATTTACTTTTAACTGTTGTAATAAAAGCAACATCACACTCACTTTGCTGTGGTCTGAACATTAGTCATGTGATCACCTGCTGTCCAATCACAGCCATGATGTGTGATTCCCCCCCCCCCCCCCCCAAACACACACATATATCTAGTCTTGAGTTTTATTTTATTTATGAATCATTTTTACTGTCGAGGACATCTGCTGAGGGGGGTGTTGTCAGATTATTTCACTTCAGGACACAAACACAATTACCAAGAAGCTATTTGCAGTGGGATTGTTTATTAGCAGGTGGAATAAATTACAGGGTGAGACAGGAGAGATACTGTGTGTGTGTGTGTGTGTGTGTGTGTGTGTGTTGCCCACGCAGAGAGATCAATCCTGAGCTGCTCTATGTAGACTCTACATGAAACATTACCACTGAAATCCGTCTGTCTACACTTTATTTTAAGGTGATGTTGTTAATTACACAAATAAGTACTGAGTAATATTAATTAACTACATGCACTTACTAATAGATTAGGGTTAGTTCCTTGTAATTATGCATCATTTACTGTTATTACTATAGTATGCACTTACAACATGTGAAACTATGTCACCTTAAAATAAAGTTTGTTATAAGTGTGTGTGTGTGTGTGTGTGTGTGAGAGAGAGTGAGTGTGTTAGTAGGCACATTTCCATTACAGATTTGCGCAAAACTTTTATGATATTTTCTAAATGTCGATAGAAAACTATTACAAAATGATGGCGTTTCCATTAACTGATGTTATGCGACTAAAACTCTCGCGATGAGTCATTTTCTAAAAGATACTTCTTTCTGAAATATTTATTTGGAGCGTAATATTTTCCACGGCTTCTGGAAGACCTTCTCCCTCATATATGCTTCCCTGGGTGCTTTTCAATACTCCAATGGATGCTTCCTGATTTCTTCGCTCCTCCAGCCTGTGACCTGGAAACCGATCAAAGAAAATCTCGAAGGCCATTTTAATTCTATAAATGCACCGCGAGGAGGTGAGGGACGAGGAGTGAGAAAGCTTACTGAGGAGCTACGAGCAAGGATGCACAGGTGCATAGACATCTAATAATATTCGTTTCTATTATGGTAATTATTAATTGTTAATAGATAAATACTATTAGTATTAGATGTCAAACTTCAACAAACTCAAGCGCAGCTGATGACGCTTTAAACTGACGCCGAGAGATCAAGAATATTCCAATATACAAATAAGATTTCTTTCTATTACCAGGTTTTCTTTTCTTGCATCCTCCCGTTGCATCTATGGGGTGAAGCTCAGGTGCGAAGAAAGAGATGCATAAATAAGAAAAGAAAAGCACACCGTGTCTCGTCTTCTGTACAAACATACCGCACCATCTTTAAAGAATGATGATGTGACTGTACGTCAGGTGACCTGTAAATGCAAAAAAATTGCAGTTTTGTGAAATATTCCTTTTTCGAATTGCCCGAAAAACCACCTCATGCGAGCGCAAAAACTTTTTTTGCGATATTTGGGATTTTTTGCAAAATTCACGTTTCCATTGCACTTAATTTAAATTTGCAATTACAATTTGCGCAATTTGAAGGGTAATGGAAACACAGCTAGTGAGTGTGTGTGAGAGAGAGTGTGTGTGTTCTGTATTTGCACGTTTTCTTGTTCTGTTTCATCTTTCATCTCATTCTTTACCTCCCTCTGTTTCTGACTCTGTTAAACAAGAGTGTGTAGGTGTGTGTTTTACACTTATATAAATTGTCACGTTATGCAACGTGAGGTGTGTGTGTGTGTGTGTGTTTACGCTGTGTGGATTATATAGAGCTCAATATAGACACAAGCTTATAGATCCTGAGATATTTCTGTGTGTGGATGTTGAAGTCCTGTAATCACACTGAACATTCGTGTTTGTTTTCTCTGTGTTTCAGAGCAGAAGGAATGAGCTCTGTGCTCACAGATGTGTGTCTTCAGTTGTTTTGAGTGATTCTGTATCTTCAGATGGGCCACTGTGTGTGTGTTTGTCTGGGTTCGAGTCGGCATCAGAGAGCTGCAGTGTTTGAATTACAGTAATGTGTTATTCACAGTGTCCCAGTTCTTCATGATGACCCTCATCTATCGCCAGCTGAACGCGTCTCACGCTCCTGCAGAGATCAGCAGACGTATGGAGCTCATAATACCTCATAAAGACAGGAAATCATATTCAGACAGAAAAGTGGCTGGATTCTGAGTTTAACATCATATCAGACACTAGTAAAGCTCTTTTATTCAGTTTCCTCAGACATGTGATGTGGTTTCTGTGACAGTAGGTGCTGTGATGGGGGCATGTCATTGTCACAATGTTGAGAGAAGTTTAACTTCGTGCAATTGAGCAGCGAAGGCTAACGAATTAGTTTAAATCTGCAACTCTTTTTTGATGTAGCGTTGCCTCTGCATTGACTCAGTGTTGTCTCTGTATCATCTCAGCATCGTCTCAGCATTTACTCTGCATTGTTTCAGCATTTTCCCTGCGTCGTCTCAGCATTGTCTCAACATTTTCCCTGCGTCATTTCAGCGTTGTCTCAACGTCGTCTTTGCATTGTCTCTGCATCATCTCAGCGTTGTCTCAGCATCGTCTTTGCATTGTCTCAACGTCATTTCAGCATCGTCTCAGCGATGACTCTGCATTTTCTTAGCATTTTCCCGGCATCATCTCAGCGCTGTCTCAACGTTGTCTCAGCGTCGTCTCAGTGTTGTCTCTCTGTTGTCTCAACGTCATCTCTGCATTGTCTCAGCATCATCTCAGCGTCATCTCAACATCGTCTCTGTTTCATCTTTACATTTTCCCTGTGTCATCTCAGTGTTGTCTCAGCGTTGTCTCAGCGTCGTCTTTGTGTTGTCTCTGCATCATCTCAGCATCAACTCAGCATCGTCTCTGCGTCGTCTCTGCATTTTCCTTGCATTGTTTTAGTGTTGTCTCAGTATTGACTTTGCACCATCTCGGCATTGTCTCAGTGTCGTATCTGCATTTTCCCAGAATCGTCTCAGCATTATCTCAACGTTGTCTCAGCAATGTCTCAGTGTTGTCTCAGCGTAGTCTTTGCATCATCTCAGCTGGTCATTCTGGTGTAGAACCTGGAAGCTCCGAACGTAAACAGCATATGAGAATGACACAGAAGAACAGATATAGAGACAGAGCATATTTAGGCCACGCCCACACTGGAGGGGGAAAACAATCCAACTCTCTCCATTGACTTTGTATTACATGATGCTGCCTCCTTGTCATTTCTTGCTTCTAACAAAAGACTGAACAATGCCTAAAAGCTGCTGTGTGACAAGGTGTACAGCAAACAAGTCAAAAAACTCAGAAATACGTTTTTATAAGCTACCGAACTGTAAAAGCCAGCCTTTAAGGAGGCAAAAGTGGATGCAGGCAATAAGACGTGAAGCCTCAGCAGGAGGAATGGGTAAACTGTGTGATCCTGACACTGCCTCAGTATGCCTGCGTGTGCAATAAACAGGTTTTGTCACTGGTAAGTCAAATATCCAAATGTCAGTTTTATATATTATATTTCCTGTCACCGTTTACGTTCCCCTCCGGTGGGCGTAGTTCTCAGAGTAACTGCGCTCTGTCTCAATTGCCTGTATCCACTTTTGTGTCCTTAAACGCTTGTTTTTTGTGTGTCGACAGCTTCTAAAAACTTAGTTCTGGGTTTTTTAGCTTGTTTGCTGTACACCCTGTCACACAGCAGCTTTTAGACGTTGTTCTGTTTTTTGTTATAAGTCAGAAATGACAAGGAAGCAGCTTCATGCAATACAAACTCAATGGAGAGGTTGGATTGTTCCACCAGTACCTTTCTGGATCTTGAAAGTGTTAATAACACTGTAGTCTATCAGAGGTCAGAAAGCTCTTAGATTTAATCAAAAATATCTTAATTTGTGTTCTGAAGATGAACGAAGGTCTTACGGGTGTGGAACGACATGAGGGGGAGTAATTAATGACAGAATCAACTCTTTAATATTCACACACATTAGTTCATATTGCCATTTGATTTAGTGTGCATCTGATTTGTTCATCCAAAATATGCCGAATTCCATGACATTCCACCTTATTCAGTAAATTCCATTTTTATGACCGGATTCTGTGATTCTGAGTTTTCTGCATCACACAAATCATTGGGCCCAATGGACGAGGAACAGATTACTGCTTCTTTCTCAGACAGGAAACACACACCGCTGATTTATTACACACATCACATGCTTTTTTTACCAGCGCTGCAGTGACAAAACACAGCAGATTTAACGGCTTAAAGCACCTTATTCTGTAGGATTTAAAACCATACGGTCTCCTGACCGTTACAATCAATCAGGCTACTGTACATTACAGACTCAAACTCATTTAGTTCTGTATGTAAATGAGCTGTGCTCTGATTGGCTGTCCATCAGTTGCTCAGTTCTGTCACATGTTAATGAGATCATGTGATGTCATGAAGGTTTGTGAGTGAATGCAGTGCTGTTTTCCGTCACGTGACTCCTTTAAGGAGCGCGAGTGGAGTGAGATGGAGGTTTGTGTCCGTCAGGATGTTTATACAGCAGATTTCCGCTCCGACTGTAAACAGACGTCAGATTCTCAGCACACACATCTGTTTGTGTCATATTTTCACCTGTAATAGTAATATTTCACATCAAAGCTAGTTTTTCATGGCTTTCTCTCTCTCTGAGCCATCAGAGAGAGACCGGATGTAGTTTTTCTCTCATAAACGTCTCTGCTCATGTGAATGAGACGCTCCAGCTTCACTCGTTATTGATTTAACTGCATTTCTTTTCTTTTACAGTTTTAAAACACTGTAAACAAAACAATACACTTACTGTGATGCATATTTGTCAGTCATACATAAATGAAACAAGTAAGAATGATGTTTATTGTAATAATACTAATGAACTGAATGTGCATTACATTCCCACAATTAACAGATTTATGTTCATTCTATCGGATTTTGTAAATATGATGCTTAAAATGCAAGAAAATATATGCAGATACTTCATAAACAATACCATTGAGTGTAAAACAGACCTTAATGTGAAAAAGTATCTTAAGTCTGTTATGATGGTCAAGGTCATTCCAGCAGGTGTTCGTTAGTTAAATAAGGAAACGGCCATATGCAAATATCATTAGTTTGGATCCCACAATGAGGCACCTGCATATCCTGCTGATTGGAGGAGAGATGGGGGAGACGCACACACTCGGGCTGCGTCCGAAATATCATAATTCCCTACTATATAGTGTGCGAAAAACAGTATGTGACAAAAATATGTCTGAATTCACAGCGCGGCGAATGTAGTTAGTCCAGATTACATTCATGCTATAAAGAACCAAACGTACTTTTTAAGCAGTTGCACATAATTCAAAATAACAACTTATTCTAACTTATAATAACAACTTACTCAAAAGTGACAGACACAATGAAGGAATCGTTCATCACTATCTTCTGTGTCTGTACTGAAGTTCTTGAGTTCTTAATGGAAAAAGTGTCATTACACTGTATTCAGCGCAAAATAGGGTACAATAATATGTGAGGAACATGTATGTACATGTTTGTGTTTTTGAAGGAATAACGTTTATGCGTGGTTATTGAAAAAAACAAAAAAATCACTGAACTAAAGCCAAAAAATATATATTAAATCTGTGTTCACAAGACTTCTGGGTATCGGGGGTTGTAGGCTAGAGTTTTTGCTTCAAAATTATGTAAAAATTATAATGCCTGCTTGTTCATATAAAACAATATATTGATTTAGTTTTTGTAAGACAATTTTTGTCAAGAAACACGGTATGCGTGGAGGCGTGAATGATTATGAATAATGGGTCATTTACAGCTGAGAAGACAAAAGAATCGCATAAAGAACCTCTAATGGTGCTGCATAATAATGAGGCCTTTCAGTCAGGTAGGCTGTGAAAAAATACCTCTGTATTTTACCGGCGCGTTTTCAGACCTCAGGGGGTTAAACACCAAAAACATTATCCGTGTCTCTTTCAATTAGAAGTACAGTTTCTACTATTAAATATCTCTCCAGTGTGTTCATGTTTTTACTCACACCTGACCTCGATGGTCTGAACAGAAGAAATGAACTGGAGAAATTTACACCTCAAAGAGGGCGGAGCCTCAGAGCCACACCCACTTAATACATCATCACCACACGGACCAATGGCAGTTTGAAAGCGTCTACCAGCTGGAGTGGAAAGTTCACTTTGGCAAGCTGTTTCAAACTAAAAACATTTACATCGTTTTCGCCTGGTTTTGTTCGAGATGACGTCACAGCAGTTCGTTCTTTGATTTTGCTTGAATTATATCTGGGCGTCTCGTGGCAGTCTGAGAAACACCTGAGAAGCAGGAGACTCACTTCAGCTCAGGGGACTCCGGTGTCAGTGAGAATATGAATAGTAAAACACCTGTGTGTGTGTGTGTGTGTGTGTGTGTGTGTTCGGCTCCAGTTGTGTCTGTCTGACCTGGAAACCCTCAGACTGCGTTCCTTACTGTAACATCTCTGCATTTTTACATATTAATGAAAACATGATTTGGTGTGTTTATTCATCTGTTTACCCCGTGGAGACACAGTGTAGCTGATTTCAGGCTTTACTGTCTTTGTTCAGACATTTGGACACACACACACACACACACACACAGGGAGGGAAGGAGATGGATTGAGATGGTGAACAGGTTAAACAGATCGTGATGGGGAACATAACAGGGATCATTACACTGACAGATCCAAAATAAACACTCATCAGTGTGCTAATGTGAGTGAAAACGATCTTTGTGAGTAAACACCTTCACATTTGTTCATGTGACAGACACATTTATCAAAAGTGGCATTTCATTCACGGTGTACATGTTCCCAGTCATGTGTTCTGTGGGAATTGAAGCACAACTGTTTGAGACACATGAACACCACAACTCTGATAGTTAACTGGTTGGTTAACACATGATTTAAATCATTTTCTTTCTATCTCTGCTGAAAGTTGTCTTTCTCCAGAACTGACACACGTGGAATATTCTTCACACTAAAGGGATCGTTCACCTAGAAATGATCGTTCTGTCATCATTTACTCACCAAACAGAACAGGAGATATTTTGAAGAGCATCAACAACGATACTGGACCCCATTGACTGAAATTTAAGTCTTCAAAACATTTTCTTTTGAGTTCAAATGACATGAGGGTGAATAAATGAACATTTCTGACTGAATTATCTCTTTATTCAGTCAACACTGAAATATGAAGAACAGAATGTTTCTTTAGACCTTCAGCGTTATTTAAAGCAGCTCTTTATGTGCAGCTACAGGAGTATTTATAACCAACCCGTTTATTTAGCTTTCACCAGCAGTCCAGCTTTACCAAACGCTCGACAAACTCATTTATTCATCTGTATTAATAGATAAATGTGTGCAGGATTGACTCTTCCAAGGACTTCAGGAAAACTCTGTTATTAAGAGCTTGTGTTCCTATTTAATGCTCTCTTTCGTTGCAGGCGTGTCCAAAGCCATGACATCAGAGGAGGAGGGGCCTGCTGCGGTGGGGGCGGAGCCACATGTGGACCTGCATGCCTCTCCTGGCTGGGATGGGCTTGTTGATGAAGATGCGGAGCCTGTTGAGCAGGAGAAGGCGGGGCCGGCGGAGCAGGAAGTGGCTGATGATATCAGCAGTGAGTCGAGCGTTCTGGTCGTCCCGTACCCAGAGTTGGCGCCCATCGTCTTCTTCTGCCTCAAACAAACCACGTGTCCTCGCAACTGGTGCATCCGGATGGTGTCCAGCCCATATCCTTTAACGTCTGCGCGTTTAACTTGAACGCTGTGCTAACCGGGAACGATGTGATAAAGATTTTGTGTGTGATTTTTAATTTTGTAAGTCACAAGACCTGATATACACACAGTTACTCAAAGGTGTTTGACAACCTGTCAAAATAAAAGTTCGGTTTAACTTAAAGAAATTGTGACAGAAATATATTACTGTTGTGCAGTAATACTTCTCAAAGTGATAAGAATTTTGTATTACATCTTAAACCCAGAAAAAATAAAATCAACAAAAGAATAAATTAGAAAAACTGAAATGGAAAAAAAAAAACTAAATCAATAAAAATTAAACAGAAAACAAAAAGAATTTGGGATAAAATGAAATGGATTTCAAAGGGCCCCCCAAAAAAAATATTTTTAAACCTTTAATAAATTGTTTTTGCATTTTACAAGTTTCAGGATTTCATGATTAGACATGCTTTTTAATTAATTAATTTAACCATTAAAACATTCCACAAAGATTTTAATAAAAAAAAAAAAAAAAAAAAAAAAAACAGAATCCAGAAGAATTAAAACAGAAAATATTTAATCTGGGATAAAATAAAACAGAATTCGGGGAAAAATAATGGCAGAGACGGTGTATTATATATATGTATTACATCATAAATTAAAATTAATGAAATTTAATTAAAAAATAAATTAATAACATTAATAAAAAATTTATAAAAAATAAAAAATTCAAACTGACAAAATAAAAAATAAAAAATAAAACATTCCGTAGGGCTTTATTACAGTAAAAACCTTAATAAATTAAGTTGTTAAAGTTTTAGGAATTCAATTGATTAAACCTGCTTTTTGATTATTAAAATTTAATTAAACCAATAAGTCCAGAAAAATTCAAATGGAAAACACTAAATTTGGGGAAAATAAAATGGATTTCATAGGGCCCTAAAAATATACATTTTGTAAAAAAAAATTCATAAATTGATGATAAATTCGATATATTTCATAAGTTCAATTAATTAGACATGCTTTTAATTACAATTTAATTCAACCATTAAAACATTCCAGAAAAAACTGAAATGGAAAAAAAAAAAGAAAAAAAGAAAAAAAAAAAGGAATTTGGGATAACATAAAATGGATTTCATAGGGCCCTAAAAATTATTATTATTATTTTTTTTGTTAAATTAAATAAATTGGTGTTCAATTCTATTCTAAGTTTCATGATTTCAGTTCATTAGACATGCTTTTTAATTTAAACATTACAGAAAAAATGGAATCTGGGATAAACAATGGATTTCATCAGGCCCTAATTAGTGCAGCGTTGTGTTAGCTAGCCCCGCCCACAGTCAAACCTCGCCACACACCTGCATATTAAACTCATATCATTGGATCTGCGTCACATGATTCGAAACATGCGGTTTAAGCATGTCACATGGCGTCTGCAAAGGACACGCTCTGCTTCAGCGGCGAACATCTTCTCATTCCCAGGGTGACTTTCAGCTCAACTGTGAATAATAATGAACCGTTTTCTGTGATGAAAATATAATGACACAATATAATGATAAATCAGCGGCGGAGCCGTACGCTTTAGTGTTTTTGCTCTGAGAATATAATTACAGTGTGTGAGAGAGACATTACTGCTGGATATTTTCCCTCTTAAAGATTCTCTTACTTATAATGCCTGTTATTTCAGCTCAAATGTGATGGAGCAGAACTCTTCTGAAATGTCAGCGTTCAGTTGGCATATAATTGGTTTATTCTGGCCAGGAACCGCCCACTTACACAGTCTGACTGACATCTGAAGTGATAGAGTGGTTTTTATGTGATGCTTAGGCCATGTTTGTTTATCTGAGATCAGACATGGATAACTCATACGGCACAGGCTCGTGATGAGGAATATCTAACATGCTACTGAGTGTGAAAAAACATCTGAAACTAGGGATGCATGATTTAGGAAGAATTCAGATCATGATTTTTCATCTAAAAATTGTGATTTGCTGTGCTTGTTTGACAGAAGAAGTAATCAGCTTAAGTAATACGAGTGTGTTGCTTGGTTTTGTTTCATTCTAGAGTTGTCGTGTTGATTGTCTGAAGCATCAGCGGTGTGTAGGTCTCAGTCTTCCTCCAGTGATGTAGACGGATGTGTGAGTAGGAACCCGCTGTACTGTGTGCGTCACCAAGATGTGCTCAACAGCAGGAGTCTGACGCTGTAGACCTGCATCGATCATCTCCTGCTGTTCTTCAGGCAGGCATCAGTCAAACAAGATCAATGACCTGATCACTGTGATTGACACATGGATGATGTGAACGTACTGGATGTTCTTCAGTCTAGTGTGAATTCAGAGAGTCTCTCTGATGCTTGACCTCTTCAGACATCAGTGTTTGTGTGCAGAGATGACATCATACCCTCTCTCTCTCTCTCAGTGTGTCAGTGTCTCTCGTCCTCTTCTCTTCTGTCCTCTCTCGTTTCTTCAGCTCCAGCAGTGAATAATGAGTCTAAATGTCAGGCGTCTTTCATGAAGATCAGAATGGCTCTGAAGAGGTGCTCAGGTGTTTGTCCGGCTGTCAGACGGTGTGTGTGTGTGTGTGTGTGTGAATGATTCTTATGATCACTGAGTCTCTCTCTTTGCGTGATTCAAGTGTCTGTATTTGCTGGAATCAGGTGCGTCAGCTGATGCTCAGGTTAGTCTAGTTTGGAAACTGATGATGATGATCAGCCATGTGGAAGAATTTATTTGAACAATGTTGTGACAGTCTCCTCCATTGGTGAATTTTTCCTGCAATGCATGTTTTCACTGTTATACAGTAGAGGGCGCTATTACGCATCTTCTGAAAGAGTACACAATCTCCTGATCAAAACACAGGCGAAGAAGAAGCAGAAACAAGCGATTGCTGACGCACATAAATAACACGATCATCAAACATTAAACAGCATATAAAATCAAAACTGTTACTGAATGAAATGTTGAACCGTAAAGAGGAAACGACTGTGAAGCTTTGAGATGTTGATGGACTTTGATCTGCTCCATCTGTGTTTTGATCATCGCTCTGAATCCTATCCGGACGAAGACTTTGAAAAAAACATGATTTATGAAACTTAGACGCATTCAAGCGTTGATAAAAAAGATTGCATGAAGCTAGTTTTATTGTATGATCAGATATTCACGAGCACCTTTATAACGACCTATATTTACATTTTAAAGTCATGCGCCCTCTAGCAATGTGTGGACTTTTACACCATTTGTCCTGTTTCCATTTAGCAAAAATCTTTTTTTTATTAACAACTACTCCAGCCCTAAACCTACCCTTAGTGATTTATAGTGCATTTACACTTTATGAGCACAAGCATTGCCTGGGATCGAACCCACGATCGCATGATCACATGATCGCATGATCACATGATTGCATATTGTTATATATTGCAATGCTCTGCCATTTGAGCTACAAGAAACCTGAAATATGACGCAGATAAAAGGGAACAATGCATTAAAATGAAAGTGTCCTGTTGTCGATAGGGGCGCAACTTTAGCAAACGCTCCTATGGGTCGTATTTCAGGGAAGTGACAAACGACCTATATAGGCGTATTGGTTGGAGAACATGTTGAAAGTACTTGTGTCATTTGGAGCCGGTGTTTTATGGTTAGTTTTGTGTGTGTGGCTGGAGGTTTATTGAGGTCTGATGTGATCATCTAGATATTGTGTGATATTCACCTAATGTTTGTTGTCGTTCTCAGAGGTGAAGGTGATCAGTGTGTGTTGGGTTGGTAAATGTCATGTTAACAGCGTCTCTGTGTTCACGAGATGAGAAGTAATTAACATCTGACTTCAGCTTCACCACTGAAACACACACAACAAACAAACAAGCACTCAGTGGATCAGTGTTTGTGCTTCAGTGAGTCTTTTTCTCATGTTTATGGAGAATATTCAAATCAGAGTCTCTTTCTGTCTTCCACATGAACAAAAGACCAGTGAAGAGTCATCATTATCCACTGATCATCAGCGCTGAATGTCTGTCATCACACACACACACACACACACACACACAGAGACGGCGATGAATCATTTGCAGTTTAATATCCAGTCGATGTTCGGGTTAACCTCAGCACTCAGAACACCCTCGAAAATGCATAGCAACACCTCCATCATTGTGGAAACGTGTTTTGCTCACAGAATAATACTGATATTGTGAAATACACTTGATAATGTTGAGCCTCTGAGATCTCCGTGATGGATCCAGACACGTCTCTAAGGGTGTTCCTGTTCATCTCATCAGAGCTCCAGGGATTTATTGGGTTTATCAGAGAACGGCCTGATCTGCTCTGGAAGATCTTCAGATAGTCTGTGTCACTTTAATGTTCAGACAGTTTCAACACGCTACTAACTAACTCAAGCAGGCCCCGCCCCTTTATTCTGCGTATTAATTATTTAAATTGTCAAGAAAACTCGAGATGGAGGCGTTTCAGAAACACTGACACTGATATCGAGAAGAACTGGAACTTTGCAGAGCTTTTTCATGCTCAAACAGCAACAATAAAGAAAGATGAAGATGGACAAAAGCAGAATAGATCCTCTTTAAATCCATGTGATGCAGAAATGACACACTTTAGCTTCATGCCCTGTTTGGACTCCTGTATGTTTGAACTCCTCCATCTGTGGCTCATCCATCATTATCATCCTCATGTTCTCTCGACTCGCTTCGCTTTATTTTCTTTTCCAATTTCTTTGTTCTATTTTTTCTCGTTGCTTTCAATTATGACCCATAGCAGCTGTTATTGCCATGGAGATTGAGAGACCACACACACACACGCAAACACACGCACACACACACACACACACACACACACACACACACACACACACACACACACACACACACACACACACACACACACACACACACACACACACACACACACACACACACACACACACACACACACACACACACACACACACACACACACACACACACACACACACAAACACACACACACACAGCAGTGACTCAACTTTAATCAGTGTGTGTGTAGGTTAGTTCTTTAAATGTTTAATCTGAAGTTGTTAACAGTGTTTCAGGATTTTCATTGTGTTATTCTACATCACTGAAGAAGGTAATTTTTCTAGAAAAATTGTTACATTAGAACACATTCAGTGAATATTTGTGTTTTTAAAGGGATCATTTCAAGCATCATAAATCAAAACAGTAATAATTTGGAAAGTAAAGTAGAAGTTGTTCTGTATTCCTCATGTTTAAGTCTCAGTTTTGGCCTTTGGGTCTCTCTCACACTGCTTACTTTGACTTTAATGCTGTTATTCGTCAGTTTTAACGGCGTCCCGTCGCTCGCCTGCTGTCAGAGAGGCTCGTGGAGTGTGTTTCTGTGTTTAAATGTGAAAGATTAAGGGCTGGATTCATCCGTTTCACTGAGACGCCCAACAGACAGCAGCAGAAATCAAAGGGAAACGACTCACCTGCACAGAAACAGAGAGAGATGAGAGAGATCTGAGCGTCAGAACGAACGCCGGCGCTGACATTCAAAGAGCTGACAGATAACACCGCAAAAACACTAATTAGCAATACAAATCCCTTTACTGGGACTGTTTATAATGCAATTAACCCACAACACACACACTTTAGCAGTGTACATTCTGCCACACTATGAAGTAACATGTGATCATTGATCAAACAGGTGGAAATTCAAAAGAGAAACTTCAGTGTGCATATGGAAAACAAACTACATATTGTTTATTGAATGAGAGTACAGTATGATATCACACCGATAAACTGTCAGATGTAGTGTGTGATCTAGATTCATGTACTGTGTGATCTGGATTACAGTCTTCGTTTGATTCGTTAATATCACAGTTGATGTCATGTCTTTTTCGTCCTTCATTATATGATCTTACTGCTAAAAGTAAAGACATACAGTTGGATTAAAAATGCAAAATTAGTCCTTAAATTGGCTTGAGAAAGCTGAAATGCTACTTAACTTCTTCTTTTTCTTCTTTTTCTGACTCTAAAATGTCTGACTGTATCTCCTCCTAGATCTATCTATCTATCTATCTATCTATCTATCTATCTATCTATCTATCTATCTATCTATCTATCTATCTATCTATCTATCTATCTATCTATCTATCTATCTATCTATCTATCTATCTATCTATCCATCTATCCATCCATCTATCCATCTATCCATCCATCTATCCATCTATCCATCTATCCATCTATCCATCTATCTATCTATCTATCTAATAGCAATGTGCTAAATCATCCCAGCAAACATTGGTCCAATGGCAACGTCGTGTCCCTGGCCCAAAAAAGTTGCGGTAGGATGGCATAAATCTGTAAAAATATGTAACACAGAACATTTCCTAAAAATGCATTCAGATACGTTTGTACATGTCTACAGTTCTCTGGGATTGCATGTATAATTGTTACTTTGACTTTTAGCTACGTGTAGTTCAATATATGATACTTACTTAATTAATAAGATAACATAAAAGACATCCGTTCAAATTTCATTTTGGAACTATTTTTCAACCATGAAGGGACGTGTCAGAGGGATATCTTTTCAACAGTCATTAAATGTCCAAATGATTCATTTGTTAATCTTGTAAAATCAGCCATCTATCTGGCTTATAAAACTACTAAACTAAAACTTAAACTATTTCAAACTTCAAGCTTTTCAAACGTAAAATTTGCCAACTTTAGCTAACTTAAAATTTGTTTCGACAAACTTTTTTATCTAGTTTTTATTTTACAGCACCTTTTAAACTCTTCTAACCTCACTACCAGAGAAGGTGATTTAAAATGGTCAAATGATGCTGATGTGGTTTAATGAACCATAACTAATGTGATTCAGAATTGAATTTCCTTGCAAATTGTTAATTTAGTATATATTATTAAATGCATAATTTAAATTATAACCACTACTGTTAAAAAGTTGGTTTAGTGAGTTTAGGTTTATTAATATTATTACCATTTTTTGTGATACATTTTATTCTTCAGGATTCTTTGATGAATAGAAAGTTCAAAAGAACAGCATTTATTTGAAATAGAATCTTTCGTAACATTAGAAATGTCTTTACTGTCACTTTTGATCTATTTAATGTGTCCTTGATGAATAAAAGTATTAATTGCTTAAAAAGCTTGCAGTAAAAAGACAGCAGTATTATAGTGTTAATTTGAATAAAAATGCCACATGTTATTTGTGTAGCACCTTTCAGATCTTCCACCGCAGGATCACAGACGACGCTCAGTTCGGTTTGAAGTGTGTCAGTGTCGAGGTGTGATGGGAGTTTCCCTCCGTCACACACATTAGTTTTATTTCATTTGTGTTCTTTCTGCATCTCAAACAGTCTCTCCGAGGACCGCGACACCCTCGTCTCTTGCTCTTTTTTTCTGTTGCCACAGCAACAGGACGGGTTCTGTGCTGAGGAATGCTCGCGGGGTTCTGTTGCCGTCGGCAGCGGGAGAGAAAAGCCCATTTAACTGCCGAGCGTCAGGGAGCCGGTGCAGAAATTATTTATCGGTGCACATCATTATTGTTTTAACTTCATGTTCTGGTAATCTTGAATCAGAATATCTTCCTCTTGCAGCATCTCTTCTCTTCTCTGATGATGAGGGCGGGGCAATCTGTCACTCACATGAGATCCACCAATAGCAAACCACAACCATCCAATCAAAATCAAGCCCCGCCCTACATTTGTTCTAGTTCCAGAAGCGTTTCACTCGGATATACGGCACATAAGAAAAGACGAGTGCAACTATTAGAAAAAATGCTGATGTCCAAACAAGAGCAAAATCTACAGCAGTTTGAAGCTTTAAATCTTTTGGTTCTGATACACTTGTCTTGTCCATCAGTTCTGTTTACAGTAATACAGTGAAAATAGAACAGCAGTCCCGGCTTCAGATTTCTGTTTTTCATTCCTCTGGGTGTTTTCTGTGGAGGCGCTGAACCTTCATGTTCCTCATGGGTCGATCTCAGCTCGCGTCTCACGGCATTGTTCATTTTCAGAGAGTGTTTGAGTAATGACACTGTCAATCATCATATCGCTCCAGTCCTTCATCCACTGGTAAAGGTCACATCATAAGGTTCCTCACTAGTGGTCAAGACGATGAGTGTATGACTGTGTTTGTGTTGGAGTCAGAATCACATGATGCTGCTGTCAGAGGGTTTTTTACTAATGCTAAGAATTAAGAAGATTAGGAAGATTTCTGTTTTCAGTACTATTTAGTTTATTGGACGTTTTTTGTGTTGTGTATTTTCAGTCTCTTACAGTTTAAATAACAATCTTTGTTTTGTTATACAATGTAGTTTAAGATTTTAACCTTATTTTATTCAGAAAACATCTCGGGTTACAAATGTAACCATGGTTCCCTGATAAGGGGAACAAGACACTGCATCCTAGGATGCTAATTGGGAATGCCTCCCCTAGGATGCAGTGTCTCTTTCCCCTTCTGCTGGTATCTGAAACATGTCACAACATGCCAGTGACATTTCCCTAAGTGTGGTTCTGCCAAGGAGGCTCATAGAGAGCCATGAGAGCCGGTGTAGCCACCCTAACTGAGCTCTAGGAATGGAGGTCTCAGCAAGATGACTCTCTTAAGTGAGAGGAAGCCTAACAACACTGTATGCTACTATTCAAGCGAGTTTGATTTTTTACTATTAGAGCGAGAGGAGGCCTAACAATGCTCCACCTTAAAGACAGTTCCATCAAGGAGGCTCACAGAGAACCGTACCACTCGATGTCACGGTCTAACGTGGAATGATGCTGAAGTCAGAGCGAGCTCATTACAGGCAGTGGAAGACCTTGCCCATAACCAGGAAGGTTCTTCTCCATGCTCATCCTAAATGATCAGTAGGAGCTACCAGCTAAGGTTAGCTGCAACCGTTGTAAAAGCTGTAATATGATTCTAGGCTCCAGCTTTCTCCTCCAACTTTAACTGCACGTTCGCTTTGTAGACACTGGATTGCGATGCGCCATGCATTACGTAATCATGTTGGAAAGGTCATTTTAAATTAAGAGGTTTTCTCCTTCAACTTTAAAATCATCCAACATCATTGTCTTACCCCCCTTTTTCTTTGTAAAGGCCGTTTGACTTAGTCTTTGCACATTCACTTTGATCAGTACTTCTGCCTACGTCAAGCGTGACCTTTCCAACATGATTACGTGATGCATGGCACATCACAGAGCAGTGCAAGACAAGCATTTGTGGTTAAAAAGTATATCATTTTACAATACAACAGGAGGGGTTCGCCCAAGTTGAACAGACCACATCCTGTTGGAGCCCTTGGTCGGCAGACCACAGGAAAGTATAAGGCAAGAATGCTATCTGCGCCATTATAAATGCTCAACTGAGACTCCAGCAACAAACTGAGTCCTCTCATAGGGAGTTGGGAATCCTACTCTTAAGGGTTCCACTTATACTCACACACAAAAACATTGCCATTTAGGAGAGTCAGCTAAGTGCTAGCTGCGACCACTCAGAAACAAATGTCTTCGATGGATCACAAAAGCCCAGACACTCCCGAAGGTGCCAAACCGAAGGGTTTGTAAAATGGGGTGAAAGACCCACCTCCTTTTGAGTTCCCGAGATTGAAAGAACTCATCCCAGGGACTGGAGGACCCTGCTTCAAGACCTGACTCAGGGGGAGGGTCCAAACCCGAGGAAAAATGGGCTCTCCAGACTCCAAAACTCACAAAGTTGCCTACAACTAGGAAGGGTTCGCAACTAGGGTGAAGTCCGCTCCCTGTCAGGTACTTGTCTCCTTCAGTCAGTCTCGCGTATGCATCACAAAGCGCGCCTCACGATGCATGCATTAGGTTCCTTGGAGAGCTGAACACAAGTGCTGCTTACCCAAACACATAACACACAGTTTGTGTGTCCTCAAGTGTCTTCTCTGATATGGAGGCACGTACTTCCTGAAACGCTCGGCTGAGTGATCGGCATGTCTGCATGTACAAAAATAAACAGATCCTGAAGACAAGAAAGAGAATGACGTGTACTACAAGTGGCCTATTTATACTCACACCGTTAGTGTGCCATTAGTGTCGTAGGACACAGTGCGAGTTCCCTTTCGAAAGGGAACTGTTATTCATATAACCATGAAGAAGTTTCTGAATCTAAGATTCAAAAGTGCTGATTCCCGTCCAGACTTTATGATTCAAACTGAACATGTCTAAATCTGTTCAGATATTCCCAGACATTTTCTTTTACTGTAAATACTGCTGTTCATTGTTAGTAATTTGACATTGTATTTTAATAGCATTCATCAGACAGTAATAACTACTGATAAAGTTCAAGTTTATTCCTCTAGAGTACTGCACCTTTTCTCAAAGCACTTTCGATTTTCAGTCCTCTTTAGTTGGTTGAACGACCAACTTTATCTTTTTTAATAAACGCATTATTCCCTTTTGTATCTCTGACAGTTGCACAGGAGTGCATGAGACTCATTTGTACATTCATTTAAGTTTCCTTGAGTGCTTGTGAAGCATCAGTGTCCTCGTCAGTCCAGAATTTCTTTTCTTTCGTTTAACGTGACACATCACAGCTGTCCCCGTCTCGTCGCTCTCTTTGTTGCTGTCATTTGCACATATGTGATCTATACTTTGGTTTAGTCCGTTTCCAGCATCACTAGAGTTTGTTTTGTTTCGTCTGCTGATGTTCTGCTGCCATCAACTTCTGGACTCTCAATTAACTTGATTTAAAAGCTCTGCTGTTGCTGTGGAGATCAGAGAGTGTCACCGTGGAAACAATAACCCCCGGTTTCACAGACAAGACTTAAACTAGTCCTTGACTAAAATGCATGTTTGAGCTGTTTTAGGTGAAAGCAACTTGCACTGAAAATATGTCAGAGTCATTGTTTTGTCTCAAGATGCACACCAGTAATTTTTTTTCTAGGGCATGTTTATAAAAGCTATTTAAATGCCATAATTAAAAGGCCTAATCCTGGCTTAATCTAAGCCCTGTCTGTGAAATCAGGCCTAAAATTCTGAAGTGAACTAATCCTTAAGTCAAAATTAATGAATTAAAACTAAATCCATTAAACGATCTCATGGCACCCTTTAAACAATGTATCGAAGCTTTTCTTCTAAGAGTGTAGGTATTGAATAAAAGTTCCTCATCACTGATCAGCAGCTATAGTTTAGCTTACACATTTCCAGCATTGTACACCGGTGTGTGGTTTATCCTCCTGTCTAACTGCAGTGTGTCTCCGGCTCAAATGCTCCCATCTTCCTCTCACACTCCGTCTCAAGAAAGGCCTTCGTTACTCTGGTGATTCAGACGGTGCTGCTTGCAGTTCTGTTGGACCTGCATAAAAACACCCTGCAGATGCAGATCCATCTCACAAACAGGCTAGTGAACTGACCACAGATCAGTGCTTAATGACGCTGGATTCATCCTCAGCGCTCATGATGGGACAGAAACACTGCTGAATGTTTCATACAGCCATGATGAGAGTCTGTTTAATGTGTCTTCCTGGAGAGGTGTGTGTGTGTGTGTGTGTGTGTGTGTGTGTGTGTGTGTGTGTGTGTGTGTGTGTGTGTGTGTGTGTGTGTGTGTGTGTGTGTGTGTGTGTGTGTGTGTGTGTGTGTGTGTGTGTGTGTGTGTGTGTGTGTGTGTGTGTGTGTGTCCTCATGCCTCAGTGTTCACTATAATGAGCCTGTGTCTGTGAAGCTGATGGGAGCTTTAACTGTTTACCGTCAGCATTAGTTTAAGTGACTGTGGAACGGTTTGAGCTCTCAGATGGAGACTGTCGCAAATACGATCATCCTCGCGTGAGTTTCCCATCCTAGCATTTAAAAGTCATATATCTTGTATAGACGCCCAATTTGCAGTCTAAAAGATGCTGGGTTAAAAACAACCCAAGTTGGGTTGAAAATGGACAAACCCAGTGGTTGGGTTAAATGTTTGCCCATCCTGCTGGTTAGTTTTATTTAACTCAACTATTTCTTGCTTATGAACTTAAATAGAGTGGAAATTGACATTTATTATTTTATTTTATTTTATTGTTTAAATAAATGTTCATCTTTTGATTATTATTGTTGCCTCTAGTTTTGTCTAGTATTGTTGCTTCAGTTTCAACATACTTTGGGTTCATTTTAAGCCAGACATATAGTCATTTATAAACAATAGCTGAGTTAAATAAAACTACCCAGCAGGTTGATCAAATATTTAACCCAACTGCTGGGTTTGTCCATTTTCAACCCAACTTGGGTTGTTTTTAGTGTGTGTCGACTGAAAAATTTGAATTAAATATCTAAAATTAGTTACTATTAAGTAAAATTATCATACATTTTTTTTTACTTACTATAGTAATACATTTAAATTTATTATTTTTTTATTTGTATTTATTTATATATTTTAAATTTAATTTATTTAATAGATTAATATTTTTATTTATTTATTTAAATCTAATTTATTATTTTTTTTAACTCATTGTTTATTTTTTATTTATTTTTTTATTTTCTAATTGTTATTATTATTTTTATTATTATTATTTTTATTATTATATATAATTTTTCTCCAGACATTTGCCTGATGTATAGAACATTTTACTCTCGGAAAAACCTTTAATATTTCAACAAAAATCAAAAAAGAATTTTGAATGCTCAGATTTTTGCTCTGGAAATGTATGCAAATCAGTGCATATTAAATTAAATACTGCCTCATTTGCATAGTTAAAATTTCAGAAAATTTGCAATGCAAAACAATTGTTTTAGTGTAGGCTACTGCAATTATCTATAATTACCTGTACTATCTATCTATCTATCTATCTATCTATCTATCTATCTATCTATCTATCTATCTATCTATCTATCTATCTATCTATCTATCTATCTATCTATCTATCTATCTATCTATCTATCTATCTATCTATCTATCTATCTATCTATCTATCTATCCATTTTTCCATATAATGTCTTGCAGTAAAAGAATCAAATCTCATTCTTCAAAAATGAGTAATTGAGTTTGTTGGTGTGTTTGACCTGCGGCCGATGATTGAGGTGAGTGTGTGTTACTATAGCAACAGAGGAGCTGCACTGCCCACCTGTGCCTTTAGTAGGTACATTAACTGACATCAGTTTCATCATTTGATCATAATATTGTTCAGATCAGATAAACATGATCATTCTGTCATCACTGACTCGCCCTCACGTGTTTTCAAACCTGTGTGATGTTCTTTCTTCTGTGAAACGCTGAAGGAGACGTTCGGCAGAATGTTCACGCTGCTCTTTTCCAGCATATGAGCCGACTCTGTCGAGCTCCAGAAATTAATTCAGGATCAACTCAGTCAGTTTAAATAGTAAACCACAGCAGTGGTACCACTTTATAAACGGTATACTCTTCCATTTAAAAGTTTGGGGTCAGTAATGCTTCTGAAAGAGTCTCCTCTGCTCATCAAGGCTGCTTTTATTTGATCAAAAATACAGTAAAAATATGAAAATGTTATTAAATGTAAATCAGCTGTTTTCTATGTGAATATATAGTAAAGTGTAATTTATTCCTGTGATCAAAGCTGAATTTTCAGCATCATTACTCCAGTCTTCAGTGTCACATGATCCTTCAGAAATCATTCTGATATGATGATTACCATATCTCTGTTCATTGTGTTTCACTGAAGCTTCATTGAGATGTCTTCTGTCCGTCTGCGCTGTGATGTTGAACAGTAGTTGTGTAGCTCCTTAACTCGTGTACGTGGTTCGAGCGGGTCAGTATGATGGTGATCCTGCTGAACTGTGTGACGCTGGGAATGTACCAGCCCTGCGAGAACATCGACTGCTCCTCCGATCGCTGCCAGATCCTGCAGGTCAGTCTGAGGAACCGTGTCTAATCGCTCATCTCCAGAGATTTCAGCCTGTTAAACACGCTTCAGGTCTAATATTCACTCAGATGATTCTGGAGACTCGTCATCAGAGCTTCAGGTTAATTAGCTGATCATTAAACTCTGCTGATGTCACTTGATTTAATCACACAGATAATTCTCTAATTTCTACAGCACTTTATTTTTTCACAGTAATAAATAACTTCATCAAAAATGAGACAAATTCAATTCCAGTTGTAAGCAGCTCAAAACACAACAGTGTCATTATTCGGTTCAGTGTGATTGATTCAGTTCAGTTCAGATGTTGCAAAGTTATGAAGCAATTCGAAGCATCTCTACAGAGTCAGTTCAGTGTTGATTCAGTTCAGTTCAATAACTGCGTCGATGTTGCAAAGTTAATCAATTATGATTAACATGAAGTCGAAACAGAGAACAGAGTCATAATTCAATTCAAGTTTTTGTTCTCGTCATATTAATGAATATGGATATGCTGTTTAACCCCATCAGGCCTTTGACGCCTTCATCTACATCTTCTTTGCGCTGGAGATGGTGGTGAAGATGGTGGCTCTGGGGATCTTCGGCCGGCGCTGTTATATGGGCGACACCTGGAACAGACTGGACTTCTTCATCGTGATGGCCGGGTGAGTCTGATGATGGTCTGAAGGTTTCTCATGTTCAGATATATGGGTTTGAGCTGATGAAGTGTGATGATGTGGGTTCTCAAAGCTTCTCAGTTCAGGTCAGGAGTGATTCATGATGCTCGTACACTGTAAAAAATCTTTTTTTTTTTTTTTTTTTTTTTTTTAGTTTTACATGCTTAAATCTATTAGATAAACAGTAAATTAAGTTTAATTTACTTTTATTTTTTTGTGTGTGTGTGACATCAAGTATAAATACATACACTACTGTTCAAAAGTATTAAAAAATGAATATTTTATTCAGCAAGGATGCATTAAATTGATCAAAAGTGACAGTGAAGACATTTATAATGACATTTATTTGAACTTTCTATTCATCAAAGAATCCTGAAGAATAAAATGATGGTTTCCACAGAAATCTGAACTGTTTTCAACATTAATAATAATCATAAATGTTTCAAATCATCATATCAGAATGATTTCTGAAGGATCATGTGACACTGAAGACTGGAGTAATGATGCTGACAATCACAGGAATAAATTACACTTTACTATATATTCACATAGAAAACAGCTGATTTACATTTAATAACATTTTCATATTTTTACTGTATTTTTTTATCTTAAATGCAGCCTTTCAAAAACAATAAAGACTCTTACTGAGCCCAAACTGTTGAACAGAATCTATAATGTTGTCTGATTGATTTAACAGCATTAAAGTCTCTCATTTAAACAGATCTGCAGCACACGGTCAGTCAGTCTGTGGTCGCTGGAACGCATTGATTACATTGATATATTTGCATTGATCAGTTTATGTGTTCAAACCGCAGTGTCTTTTCTGTTACACTGGACATTTTATTTGTGTCTACAGTATATAGACTCTCTGATCAGTCTGTAAACGAGTGTGTGAAAGCAGGACAGATGGAGATCTTTAACGAACGCCAGCTCTGTGTTTTCATGTACTGTATGTGAATATGTTGAGCTCAGATCAGATGCCAGAGATCATCACACCAGCTGTGTGTGTTTGAGGAGCTTCTGCTGGAGATTCAGGCGCTCGTGAACAAACGCAGCCGAAGAATCAGTGTATAAAACACCATCTGTGCTGTGTTAGATGCTTGAAAAGTGTGTTTTTAATGTGTGTTTGTGTGTTTAGGGTGGTGGAGTATTCTCTGGACCTGCAGAACATCAACCTGACGGCCATCCGGACGGTGAGAGTCCTGCGGCCGCTCAAAGCCATCAACAGAGTCCCCAGTGAGTCCTGAATCAAACAGTGATTCATCAGTGCTGAATCATGCAGAGGAGCCTCTGATCAGATGATGAAACAGATCAAACATTAGCTGATGAGGATTTAACACTGGAGACGAACCGAGAGAAAATGACAAGAAACACACTTCCATTATGAGGATTAGAACCTTCATAGATGTTTGTTGATTTAGTTAAAACTCTCACCTAACCCTGACATAACTTTCTGCATTTTAACAATTTTAAAATTATTTACTTTATTTTTGTACTGTTTTTATAAATGACGAAGGTTTTGGGAGATTTTGTGAGGTTTAGCTCACTTTACAGCAAACAGAAAACGTTCTCTCAACGTTATGAACAAACGTTCTTCTAGTAATTTTAATAGAACGTTCGTTCAGAGTTGTCTGGTCTTTAATAATGTTTTGAACAATCAGAAATAATATTTTCATAACTTTCATACAAAATGATCTTGGAATTTATTTTTGTTAGCTGGATTCAGGGACAAATTTGTCATGCAAAGGGGTATTACAGTTAATTAAAAGTATGACATTAAAAATTTATTAATTTAAAATAAACCTGAATATAAAAATATTTTATTTCAGCAACTTTAGTTTCCAAGGTAGCATTTCTCATTTTCCTTTGGTTTAACTTGATGTACAAAAATAACTAAAACTAAGATATACAACAATATAAAACTATATAGACTTATATATAGATTGAGTCATGTTTAAAATAAAAACAACAGGAAGGAAAAATAAGTTTATTTTTTACACTTTGTAGATTTTTTTAATTTAATTTAATTTAATTTAATTTAATTTAATTTAATTTAATTTAATTTAATTTAATTTAATTTAATTTAATTTAATTTAATTTAATTTAATTTAATATTTAATTCAATATTTAAATTAATTGTTTTTAATTATATTTAATATTAATTTATTTTATTTTATTAATTATATTTATTATATTATTTTATTTTTTATGTATTTTTCATTATTTAATTTCATGATTTCTCCTCATTTCTCTCCATTTTATTTTTATTTTTATTTTTATTTATTAGAAAACAAGACATCTTCAGTCATTTCTCTTCTCCAGTAAATGTATCTTGATTTAAGAATGTTTAGATATTTGTGCTGGAAAACAAGACAGAAACACTGAGGAAAAACTAAATTACTAAAACTTTTACTGAAATGAACAAGAAAACTAAAAATATATAAAATAAAAATAAATTCAAAATGTTATTAAATAATGATAGTATCTCAGTCATGAATGATGTCGGAGGGTTTCTAGGGTCCCATTGATTGAAGCACGACTGAGACTCTCTCAGCTTCTCCAAACTCTCAGTAAAGTGAATTATTTACATGCGTTAACTTCACCTCACACGACGACACCTCCAAACTCTCTCCTGCAGATCAGAGGATGAGAAATGCCTTCACAGATTCCTACATCTTTACATGTCAGAAAACTCTACTCTCAGAAAGTTTGTCCCCAAACTCAGCGTTTCCGCTCTTGCTCAAGTTGTAACTTGTTAAATCAAGTTAATGTTTCTGGGATTTGTGATGTGATGTTGTGTGATGTTGTGTGTGTGTGTGTGACAGGCATGAGGATCCTGGTGAATCTGCTGTTGGACACACTGCCGATGTTGGGGAACGTGCTGCTGCTCTGCTTCTTCGTCTTCTTCATCTTCGGCATCATCGGCGTGCAGCTGTGGGCGGGGCTTCTGCGCAACCGCTGCTACCCGGAGGAGAACTTCACCCTGTGAGTCTGAACTGACTGTAGCGAAGGTGCTCCTATTATGCTCTTTCAGATCTGACCTTTCATGCAGTGCATAATAGAGCTGTTTGCAACATTTCAAAGTGCAGATAAATGGAGTTTTTGTCTCCCAAAAGAAAGAAGTGATTCTGAACTGCCCGAAACGAGTCGTCTCACTTCCTGCTGGAACTGTAACTAATTTGCATAATGCCAGTCTGTGGTCTTCATTGGCTGAACAGCGTCTGCTTTGCCCCGCCCTCAAACACTGTAGTTGTAGCTGAGGAAGAGGTGAAATTCAGATATGCTAATGAACATTTGGCTTCCAACCAATCACAGCAGACTGGGCCGTCTGACCAATCAGAGCAGAGCAGCTCTCAGAAAGGCGGGGTTTGGAGAGACCGAACCATTTTAGACACTGAGAGAAAATAACTGATGCTGCAGTGGATATTATGAGGAAATTAAGGTGTTTTTTGACCTTGGATGAATGTGAACCTGTTGTAGGAGACTCTAAAACAACATCAGGAGCCTTTAAAATAACAGAGCTGGTTTTCATCCTCCTGATCGGGCTCTGGTTCTTCTTTCTTGTTGGTTTCTGATGGAAAGTGAGTTCTATTCTGGTTCACATTCGAATGACTGAAGGCTCTCGTGGGGTTTGAACCTCCAGCGTTGAGGGTCGTGCTGCTCCTGACCAGCGTAAACTCACAGCCTTTATGGAGCCTCACGGGGGCTGAAGACTGTCGTGATGATCCCTCATTAGAGCACAGCGCGGATCCCTCACTGAAGCACACGGCGTCACAGAGCTGCTTCAGTGAACAGAAATCATTATTAATGATTGAGAATCAGTGCCGTATGCAGTAAATGTGAGTTTAACTGTCAACTTTCTGTGTATCAAGAATCAGTGACATATGATCATTGGGTTAAAAATATATTCAGAAAATAATGCAAAATACAGTTTTAATGGCTGTTTAGAATCTCAGTTCTCTCACACAGTGCTTTGAAATCTCAATGTAAAAGTAGTGACAGATCTTTTTTTCTGTGTTTTAATGTATGTTCAAGTGTAATCGATTACTGTAGGGCGGGATGAGGTTCAATCAGCCGTTGATTGGATGGAGGTGGGGCTTGCATTTGATTATAATAAAGAGGCGGAGTTACGGTGAATAAATGATCAGAGAAATAAATCATAACTCACCATACGTCATTTCACTGGAGGATTTTGATTAAAACTGAGGTGAACAAATGAATTGTTCACGATAAAATCAACAGCATGCATTTCCAAAATAAATAGGGTTATCTTTTCTTCTAAATGCATGTTATTGATTTTATTGTGAATGATTCATTTGTGCAGTTATATTGTTTTAACCTCATCATTTTTAATCAAAAAGCTTGCATTTGTCAATTTTCATTTCATGCCGATTTTACAAAAAGGTAAACTATATTATCGCTCAGCTTTAATTCGCTAAATGCAACAAGGCATGAAGATATTGAGATATTATAAACATTCACATCCTGATTTTCTGTAAAAACAAAGTGCTGCTTTCTGCAAAACGCCATACAAATAAAACTGACTGACTTGACTTTAATGGTCTTAAAAATACATTTAAAAAAACAAACATAAAAAATTTCTTTCTTCTGACTCTGGGGTGGAATGTGAGCTGGAATCTCTCTCTGTCTCCCTCGTTCCTCTAATGTTTCTCTGTGTGATGAGTGATGGCGCACAGCAGGGGCTGCTGGGAGAATTACGGCTTTGACCTTGTTATGTCACACATGGTGACTGTGATAATGGAGGGTGTGTGTTTCAGGCCTTTAGGAAAGCAGTGTACACAGATTCACCAGAAAAACGCTTTCGTCTCACTGTAAGATTATTCTCACGTGTCGTAAACGACACACACCTGAATCAGAATCCAATAAGAATAGTTAAAGTCGGCATGAAAGGGAAGTTGCACTCATCTTTTCTTCCCTATTGTGTCGTATATCTGAGTGAAACGCTTCTGGAACGAGAACAAATGTGGGGCGCGGCTTGATTTTGTCTGTGGGGAATTGATTGGATGGTTGTGGTTTTCTGTTGGTGGATCTCATGTGAGTGACAGGTTTTGTAGTATTGTACATTGTTAGTTAAAGTTAATATCAACATTTATTAATACATATTTTTAAAAGGGGATCTTTAATGCTCCTTCCACAAGATGTAATATCAGTCTCTGGTGTCTCCAGAATGTGTGTGTGAAGTTTCAGCTCAAAATCCCCCACAGATCATTTATTATAGCTTGTCAAATTTGCCCCTATTTGGGTGTGAGCAAAAACACGCCGTTTTTGTGTGTGTCCCTTTAAATGCAAATGAGCTCCGCTTTCCAGAAGAGGGCGGAGCTTTAACAGCTCAACAACAACAAAGCTGGAGAATCTCACGCAGCCAAAATGAGGATTGTCAGTAACGGTGTTCAGCCTTACATTCATGTTCATTCATGTTCTCAATTCATGACATTCATGTTCTCGGGGGCGGGGTTTATGTAAACTTTAGGGTTTGTAATGTCACCATTCCAGGAAGAAGCTTGTTGTAGTCCCTACCAGACTTTTAAAAAGCGATTTCTGTAAAAGAAAATCTCTCTTTGCATTGAACTTTGATTGTCGTAACTTTGCAGATGTTTTTTATGATCAAACAGCAACATTACACACTCACTAAAGTTAAAAAAGTGAAATAATAATCAACCACCGCTTTAATAAAACCCCGCCCCTTTCTTATGTTTGACTACACACTTGCATTCAGACCCGCTTTTATTTTTGAGTGCCACTCCCACATCTCAGTATCCAATCAACAACTGATAGAACGAACCAAGTCTTCACCCTACATTTTTCCTCCTTTTTAATATACCATTTCACTTTATTGTACGTCACAGTATGTTATTACTTCCGTTACAGCTCAACCTCAATATTAGTGTTTATTCAGCTCTATTGTGCGTCTTGTTTGAGACGTCTTAGACAAGAACTCACTCAATCTCACAGTAGGATTGTGTTCCCACATTCCCTCTCAATCCCAGCCCTCCCTGCAGGAGATCTCTAATCTCCTGTCTTACTTCTGCTCTATTTTTAACACATCTCTGTCCCATCGGTCTTTAACAGAGCCCACTGAACCCAAAACGCTGAAGAACAGCAGCTCTAATAACCACTGACTGTCCTCCGGTTCCACCAGAGATCACAAACACAACCTGATCAGTGCTTTGAGGAGAAGATCTGAAAAATACACTAGCGTTCAAAAGTTGGGCGTCTGCAAGAGTTTCTGAAAGAGTCTCTTCTGCTCACCAAGGCTGCATTTATTTGATCAAAAATACAGTTAAAATTATGAAAAATTATTCCAGTGTAAAACAGCTGTTTTCTATGTGAATATATTGAATTTATTCCTGCGATCAAAGCTGAATTTTCAGCATCATTACTCCAGTCTTCAGCATTAAACTTGAATATTCTAGTGTATGTTATTGACATCAGGTCTTGAGCGTCTCTGTCTGGAGATGCTGACGGTTAACAGCAGATAGATGAATGAACATTCAGCTTCTCTTTGATGGTGTTTGTCCTCTGTAATCTTCTGACATTCATTTCATTTGCTCTGAGTGTTTGATCTGTGTGTTTGCCGTGATGTGCTCTCGAGTTTATTAAAAGCATCTCAATGGCACCTTTGTGATCGGAGCGCTAATAAAACCTTTGACCCTCTCGGCTCTGTTAAACCATCTGTGTGTATTTCTGCTCTCTTTATATTCCACAGAAATACTCTAAATCAGTGTAAACACGATTGTGACGAAGGCTGTGGCTCTGATCCATAACCTAGTGCGCAGCCTATGTAGGGAGTATCTCTAGTCTGCTAAATCAAAGGCATACACTGTCGAGTCGAGTCACCTGTGCGCTTCACATGACGCTCCCTATGTAGAGGAATCAGATCAGTCACTTTTGATGGCCTAGGTCAGGATTCTGTCCTAGGTTTTGGACACATCCTGTGTTTGACTGTGTCTTCTTTCTTTCAGCTCAACAGGTGTGGCACTTCCTGCTCCGTACTACTCTCCCAATGAGGACGATGAGAGGCCCTTCATCTGCTCTCTGCCGCAGGATAACGGGATCATGTCGTGCGGTGACGTGCCGGCGCGGCGTGTGGCAGGACATCAGTGCTGTCTGGACGTGGATGATCTCCTGCACCATCAGGCTCTGGGCCTCGTGACCGAGCCCTTCCTCAACGCCAGCGCCTTCGTACCCGGGCTCTGCGTGAACTGGAACCGGTACTACACCCGCTGCCACACTGGACACAGAAACCCGCACAAAGGAGCCATCAACTTTGACAACATCGGATACGCCTGGATCGTTATTTTTCAGGTATCTGTTGAGAGACTCGTTTCCACTGCAGCGCTTTCTGGTTCATGTGATGTGATTGATGTTCTTTGTGTTTAATTTGAACTTATTGGAAGAGAAATCCATTCCCAGAAAACTGTGTGAAGTGTTTTTTCTGCTAATGATGGTGTGTTTAGGTTATTACTCTGGAGGGCTGGGTGGAAATCATGTATTACGTCATGGATGCTCACTCATTCTACAACTTCATCTATTTTATTCTGCTGATTATAGTAAGTACGCACACACACGCACACATAAACGCGCACACACACGCGCGCGCACACACACTCAATCTCACACAGATTTATGAGTCTCTAAAAGAGCAATATACAGTCTTTTATTTGACATGCTGAAGATTCATTTTACTGATATTGCCTGTCTGATATTCTTAACCTACTATCTGAGTCAGTTCACCTGTTTGTGAATGCTTTTATTATCAACAGATACATATGTTCCTGTGAAATTTAGTTTATAGAATTTTTTTAAGCGTAATGTGGGCATCCCATAATAACCTGGCAGAGGTTTCTACCTGTTCTTTTGAGTGTGTGTTTGCAGTGAGACAGGTGTGAGTTTGCAGTGAGACAGGTGTGTGTTTGCAGTGAGACAGGTGTGTTTGCAGTGAGACAGGTGTGAGTTTGCAGTGAGACAGGTGTGTGTTTTCAGTGAGACAGGTGTGTTTGCAGTGAGACAGGTGTGAGTTTGCAGTGAGACAGGTGTGAGTTTTCAGTGAGACAGGTGTGTGTTTTCAGTGAGACAGGTGTGTGTTTGCAGTGTGTTTGCAGTGAGACAGGTGTGAGTTTTCAGTGAGACAGGTGTGAGTTTGCAATGAAACAGGTGTGTGTTTGCAGTGAGACAGGTGTGTTTGCAGTGAGACAGGTGTGTGTTTGCAGTGAGACAGGTGTGTGTTTGCAGTGAGACAGGTGTGAGTTTTCAGTGAGACAGGTGTGTGTTTGCAGTGAGACAGGTGTGAACTTGCAGTGAGACAGGTGTGTGTTTGCAGTGATACAGGTGTGAGTTTTCAGTGAGACAGGTGTGTGATTGCAGTGAGACAGGTGTGTGTTTGCAGTGAGACAGGTGTGTGTTTGCAGTGAGACAGGTGTGTGTTTGCAGTGAGACAGGTGTGTGTTTGCAGTGAGACAGGTCTGAGTTTGCAGTGAGACAGGTCTGAGTTTGCAGTGAGACAGGTGTGTGTTTGCAGTGAGACAGGTGTGTGTTTGCAGTGAGACAGGTGTGTGTTTGCAGTGAGACAGGTGTGTTTGCAGTGAGACAGGTGTGTTTGCAGTGAGACAGGTGTGTGATTGCGATGAGACAGGTGTGTGTTTGAAGTGAGACAGGTGTGAGTTTGCAGTGAGACAGGTGTGAGTTTTCAGTGAGACAGGTGTGTGTTTGCAGTGAGACAGGTGTGTGTTTGCAGTGAGACAGGTGTGTGTTTGCAGTGAGACAGGTGTGTGTTTGCAGTGAGACAGGTGTGTGTTTGCAGTTAGACAGGTGTGAGTTTGCAGTGAGACAGGTGTGTGTTTGCAGTGAGACAGGTGTGTGTTTGCAGTGAGACAGGTGTGAGTTTGCAGTGAGACAGGTGTGTGTTTGCAGTGAGACAGGTGTGAGTTTGCAGTGAGACAGGTGTGTTTGCAGTGAGACAGGTGTGAGTTTGCAGTGAGACAGGTGTGAGTTTGCAGTGAGACAGGTGTGAGTTTTCAGTGAGACAGGTGTGTGTTTGCAGTGAGACAGGTGTGAGTTTGCAGTGAGACAGGTGTGTTTGCAGTGAGACAGGTGTGTGTTTGCAGTGAGACAGGTGTGTTTGCAGTGAGACAGGTGTGAGTTTGCAGTGAGACAGGTGTGAGTTTGCAGTGAGACAGGTGTGAGTTTTCAGTGAGACAGGTGTGTGTTTGCAGTGAGACAGGTGTGAGTTTTCAGTGAGACAGGTGTGTGTTTGCAGTGAGACAGGTGTGAGTTTGCAGTGAGACAGGTGTGTTTGCAGTGAGACAGGTGTGAGTTTGCAGTGAGACAGGTGTGTTTGCAGTGAGACAGGTCTGAGTTTGCAGTGAGACAGGTGTGTGTTTGAAGTGAGACAGGTGTGAGTTTGCAGTGAGACAGGTGTGAGTTTTCAGTGAGACAGGTGTGTGTTTGCAGTGAGACAGGTGTGTGTTTGCAGTGAGACAGGTGTGTGTTTGCAGTGAGACAGGTGTGAGTTTGCAGTGAGACAGGTGTGAGTTTGCAGTGAGACAGGTGTGAGTTTTCAGTGAGACAGGTGTGTGTTTGCAGTGAGACAGGTGTGTGTTTGCAGTGTGTTTGCAGTGAGACAGGTGTGTGTTTGCAGTGAGACAGGTGTGTGTTTGCAGTGAGACAGGTGTGTGTTTGCAGTGAGACAGGTGTGTGTTTGCAGTGAGACAGGTGTGTGTTTGCAGTGAGACAGGTCTGAGTTTGCAGTGAGACAGGTGTGTGTTTGCAGTGAGACAGGTGTGTGTTTGCAGTGAGACAGGTGTGTGTTTGCAGTGAGACAGGTGTGTGTTTGCAGTGAGACAGGTGTGTGTTTGCAGTGAGACAGGTGTGTGTTTGCAGTGAGACAGGTGTGTGTTTGCAGTGAGACAGGTGTGTGTTTGCAGTGAGACAGGTGTGAGTTTGCAGTGAGACAGGTGTGAGTTTGCAGTGAGACAGGTGTGAGTTTTCAGTGAGACAGGTGTGTGTTTGCAGTGAGACAGGTGTGTGTTTGCATTGAGACAGGTGTGTTTGCAGTGAGACAGGTGTGTGTTTGCAGTGAGACAGGTGTGTGTTTGCAGTGAGACAGGTGTGTGTTTGCAGTGAGACAGGTGTGTGTTTGCAGTGAGACAGGTGTGTGTTTGCAGTGAGACAGGTGTGAGTTTGCAGTGAGACAGGTGTGAGTTTGCAGTGAGACAGGTGTGAGTTTTCAGTGAGACAGGTGTGTTTGCAGTGAGACAGGTGTGTGTTTGCAGTGAGACAGGTGTGTGTTTGCAGTGAGACAGGTGTGTGTTTGCAGTGAGACAGGTGTGAGTTTGCAGTGAGACAGGTGTGAGTTTGCAGTGAGACAGGTGTGAGTTTTCAGTGAGACAGGTGTGTGTTTGCAGTGAGACAGGTGTGTGTTTGCATTGAGACAGGTGTGTTTGCAGTGAGACAGGTGTGAGTTTGCAGTGAGACAGGTGTGTTTGCAGTGAGACAGGTGTGAGTTTGCAGTGAGACAGGTGTGTTTGCAGTGAGACAGGTGTGAGTTTGCAGTGAGACAGGTGTGAGTTTGCAGTGAGACAGGTGTGAGTTTTCAGTGAGACAGGTGTGTGTTTGCAGTGAGACAGGTGTGAGTTTTCAGTGAGACAGGTGTGTGTTTGCAGTGAGACAGGTGTGAGTTTGCAGTGAGACAGGTGTGTTTGCAGTGAGACAGGTGTGAGTTTGCAGTGAGACAGGTGTGTTTGCAGTGAGACAGGTCTGAGTTTGCAGTGAGACAGGTGTGTGTTTGAAGTGAGACAGGTGTGAGTTTGCAGTGAGACAGGTGTGAGTTTTCAGTGAGACAGGTGTGTGTTTGCAGTGTGTTTGCAGTGAGACAGGTGTGTGTTTGCAGTGAGACAGGTGTGTGTTTGCAGTGAGACAGGTGTGTGTTTGCAGTGAGACAGGTGTGTGTTTGCAGTGAGACAGGTGTGTGTTTGCAGTGAGACAGGTCTGAGTTTGCAGTGAGACAGGTGTGTGTTTGCAGTGAGACAGGTGTGTGTTTGCAGTGAGACAGGTGTGTGTTTGCAGTGAGACAGGTGTGTGTTTGCAGTGAGACAGGTGTGTGTTTGCAGTGAGACAGGTGTGTGTTTGCAGTGAGACAGGTGTGTGTTTGCAGTGAGACAGGTGTGTGTTTGCAGTGAGACAGGTCTGAGTTTTCAGTGAGACAGGTGTGTGTTTGCAGTGAGACAGGTGTGTGTTTGCAGTGAGACAGGTGTGTGTTTGCAGTGAGACAGGTGTGTGTTTGCAGTGAGACAGGTCTGAGTTTGCAGTGAGACAGGTGTGTGTTTGCAGTGAGACAGGTCTGAGTTTGCAGTGAGACAGGTGTGTGTTTGCAGTGAGACAGGTGTGTGTTTGCAGTGAGACAGGTGTGTGTTTGCAGTGAGACAGGTGTGTTTGCAGTGAGACAGGTGTGTTTGCAGTGAGACAGGTGTGTGATTGCGATGAGACAGGTGTGTGTTTTCAGTGAGACAGGTGTGTTTGCAGTGAGACAGGTGTGAGTTTGCAGTGAGACAGGTGTGTGTTTTCAGTGAGACAGGTGTGTTTGCAGTGAGACAGGTCTGAGTTTGCAGTGAGACAGGTGTGAGTTTGCAGTGAGACAGGTGTGTTTGCAGTGAGACAGGTCTGAGTTTGCAGTGAGACAGGTCTGAGTTTGCAGTGAGACAGGTCTGAGTTTGCAGTGAGACAGGTGTGTGATTGCGATGAGACAGGTGTGTGTTTTCAGTGAGACAGGTGTGTTTGCAGTGAGACAGGTGTGAGTTTGCAGTGAGACAGGTGTGTGTTTTCAGTGAGACAGGTGTGTTTGCAGTGAGACAGGTCTGAGTTTGCAGTGAGACAGGTGTGTGTTTGCAGTTAGACAGGTGTGTGTTTGCAGTTAGACAGGTGTGAGTTTGCAGTGAGACAGGTGTGTGTTTGCAGTGAGACAGGTCTGAGTTTGCAGTGAGACAGGTGTGTGTTTGCAGTTAGACAGGTGTGAGTTTGCAGTGAGACAGGTGTGTGTTTGCAGTGAGACAGGTGTGTGTTTGCAGTGAGACAGGTGTGAGTTTGCAGTGAGACAGGTGTGTTTGCAGTGAGACAGGTGTGAGTTTGCAGTTAGACAGGTGTGAGTTTGCAGTGAGACAGGTGTGTGTTTTCAGTGAGACAGGTTTGAGTTTACAGTGAGACAGGTGTGTGTTTGCAGTGAGACAGGTCTGAGTTTGCAGTGAGACAGGTGTGAGTTTGCATTGAGACAGGTGTGAGTTTTCAGTGAGACAGGTGTGTGTTTGCATTGAGACAGGTGTGAGTTTTCAGTGAGACAGGTGTGTGTTTGCAGTGAGACAGGTGTGAGTTTGCAGTGAGACAGGTGTGAGTTTGCAGTGAGACAGGTGTGTTTGCAGTGAGACAGGTCTGAGTTTGCAGTGAGACAGGTGTGTGTTTTTCTCTCGCTGAATCTTTACGTACGTTCACAGGTGGGCTCTTTCTTCATGATAAACCTGTGTTTGGTCGTCATAGCGACTCAGTTTTCGGAGACCAAACAGCGCGAGCATCAGCTGATGCAGGAGCAGCGAGCCGCCTGTCTGTCCTCCAGCACACTGGCCTCGCTGGCCGAACCCGGCGACTGCTACGAGGAGATCTTCCAGCTCGTCTGCCACGTCCTCCGCAAAGCGCGCCGACACACCGCTGCGTTTTTCAGAACGCTCTGCTGCAAACCACCGGAGCAGACGCACGAGAAAACAAACGCCAACGGAGGAGAAAAGAGCCTTCAACAACGTGGTGAGGAGGAGAGGGACAGGGATTGAGCAGTCACATGATGGATGGTGGATGGTTTGTAAGGATGCATGCAGCTCTGAGCTCTTCTCTCACTGCACCGCAGATGGAGCCACACCTACCGCATCAGCAGCCAATCAGGAGACAGAGGAGGACACAGCAGAAGAGACAGACAGGTGTCAGAGAGAGAAGGGGGCGTGTCGGGAGCGGAGCCGAGAGCTGTGGATGGAGATGAGGGTTAAACTGTGGGGCATCGTGGAGAGTAAATACTTCAACAGAGGAATCATGGTGGCCATCCTCATCAACACCATCAGCATGGGCATAGAGCACCATGAGCAGGTCACACACATACACACACTGGTTTTTATGTAGACGTAATGATGTTAGCTAAAGCCCAACCCAGAACCAGCACTAATTCTCACACAAACCTGCTGATATCAGGTGATTTGGCTAATGAATTGCTGCTGTTCTTTCAGTTGATGAGAATCTCTCTGATTGTTTCTCTTCATTACTTTGGATAATGGTGTGTTTCATATTCTCATTCTCTCTCTCTCTCTCTGTGTGTGTGTATGTGTGTGCGTCCAGCCAGATGAGCTCACTAATGTTCTGGAGATCTGTAACATCGTCTTCACCAGCATGTTTGCTATGGAGATGATCCTCAAGATCACGGCGTTCGGCTGCTTTAATTACCTGCGCAATCCATATAACATCTTTGATGGAATCATCGTTATCATCAGGTAATGAACAGTGAAACATCTGCTGTTGCTATATTTAAAGGATTGTTGAGGGGTTTCAATCTTTGTTTGTATCCACAAGCATAAAATACTACAGTTGTTAGTAATGTTTATACAGAAGAATAGAAATGCTTGAACCAAAACACAAGCATCACAATAAGTTCCATCTCTCTCTCTTTCTCTCTCTCTCTCCCTCTCTCTCTATGTGTGTGCAGTGTGTGTGAGATTGTCGGTCAGTCTGACGGCGGCCTGTCGGTGCTCCGGACGTTCCGGTTGCTGCGGGTTTTGAAGCTGGTTCGGTTCATGCCGGCACTGCGCAGACAGCTGGTGGTTCTGATGAAGACTATGGACAATGTGGCCACATTCTGCATGCTGCTGATGCTCTTCATCTTCATCTTCAGGTGTGTATGTGTGTGTGTTTCCCTCTTGAAGGGCATTTTGAGACTTGCAACAAGAGACGTCATTGACTACGCTTACATTATGAGATTGCATTATGGGCATTATGGGCAATTTTAAACTTTACTTCATTTAAACACAATACTTTGATCAAATTGATGCAATCAAGCTTATAATCAGCAACCATAATCATAGTAAAATTAGTGAGTTTGCCAACTTCAATCAAAATAAACAAGCATCTAAAGACTTTAATTCCACTCTGACTGAAGTATGCATGTGTTTGTGACGAACACGGATGACTTTTTCATGCATAGATTCGTAAATATAGCAGTAAAAAAGGCATCAGGTTTTGGTTTTGTTACAGCCCTGCCCCTTTTTTCTTTTTTCTCTTTTGTTGTGAGATTACAGGGACAGAGGCTCCTCCTTGATGGGTGGGACTGTTGTTGGATTTTGGCTCACTCTCTCTCATCTTTGTTTTGTGTCCTTGTTTGAAGAGTGGGTTCCACAAACCCCATTTTCAACTGTTGTTTGATTTTTTGATGTATTGCTCTTTTTATTATTCTTTAATATTTTGACCCTAGACATTATTTGTTTAACTTTAAGTAAACTTATATTTTCTTTATTGAAACCCATTTTGTGAAGTGTGTTGTGACCTTGAGCCAGGTTGTAACATAAATTGGGGGCTCGTCCGGGATCAAATTCTGGTTTGGATTTGGAGTTTTATTACTTGTTTTTCAAGTTTTTTTGAGAGTGGAGTGTGGAAATGGTTCACAGTTATTGGATTGTTAGAAGACTCTGGTTAGGTAGAGCAGTCCAGCTGGGTTGCTAGTCAGTCCTGAAAAAACTGAGTTCATGGGTCCGTTCTTCATACCTCGCTAAATACTTCTGAGATGATTTGACAGTGCTAGATCTTCTAATCGTGATAACTGATCTCTGGCTTATTTGGTTCTTCAAACGAATTTGTGGATTGGATTAAAATATCAATATAGTAAATATGAGCAAGGGTGGCTGTGAAAATTATTTTGCATTGTTTATCTTTTTGATCTTTCATTAAAAACAAATCATAAAAGTAAGTAAAACAGTTGAAAGTGGGGGGAACCCTAAACCTAACCCTCATATTATAAAATTAAATGTTTTTCACTAGTTCACATTGGCCACAATTATTGGCACCAATTATTGCAACCTCCTTTTGCCAAGAAAACAGCTCTCTCTTCTTCTATAATGCCTGATGAGTTTGGAGAACACCTGACAAGAGATCAGAGACCATTCCTTCATGCAGAATTTCTCCAGATCCTTCAGATTCCAGCTCCATGTTGGTGCTTCTTCTCTTCAGTTCACTCCACTCATTTTCTTTAGGGTTCAGGTCGGGGGACTGGGATGGTCATGGCAGAAGCTTCATTTTGGGCTCAGTGACACATTTTTGTGTTGGTTTTGATGTTTGTTATGGATCATTGTCCTGATGGAAGATCCCACCACGGCCCATTATAAGATTTCTAGCAGAAGCAGTCAGGTTTTGTTTTTTATCTGTTGGTGTTTGATAGAATCCATGATACCATGAATCTGAACAAGATCTCCAGCAGAAAAATGGGCCCACAACATTAAAGATCCAGCAGTATATTTAACCGTGGACATGGGGTACTTTTTAACCATGTTTGCCCCAAACCCATCTGGTGGGTTTGCTGCCAAAAAGCTATTTTTTTAGTTTCATCTGACCGTAGAAGCCGGTCCCATTTTAAGTTCCAGTCGTGTCTGACACTGAATATACTGGAGATTGTTTCTGGATGAGCAAGGAGGATTTTTCTTGAAACCCTCCCGAACAACTTGTGGTAATGTAGGTGCTGTTTGATCTTTTTTTTAGGTTTTCTGAGACCCAAGACTCAATTAATCTCTGCAATTCTCCAGCTGTGATCCTTGGAGAGACTTTGGCCACTCAAACTTTTCTCCTCACCATGCATTAGGACGATTTAGACACACGTCCTCTTCCAGGCAAATTTGTAACCTCTTTAGTTGATTGGAACTTCTTAATTATTGCCCTGATGAAATGTGAACAATGAACAATCCAAGATCATGCCAAATCGTCATCAGTCAAATCCAGCTAACCGAGTTAGCAACGTACGAAGAACAGGCCCCAGGTTGACAACGTTGCATGACATGAATATAATGTAGTATATTGATGGATGAAAACATTGAAATGAAGACACTTTTAGGTGCGTTACCAAAAAAATCAAAAACATTAATAGAAATGTTTAAATTTAATTAAAATTAATTAAAACAGTGTCCACACAGACTGTATTTGAGTCCATCATTTTTGCTGTGCATTTGTGAATAATGCAATAAAAATAACTACAATTCTTAGCAAATAATCAGAATAATGAAAATAATTGCATGTAAACGGGAGTGAAGAGGTTTGAAAATGTTGTTTTTCCTCAGTGATTTTATCTTGTTTTCCAGTACAAATATCTGTGAACATTCACTGTTACTGTCTAGTTACTTGAAAGATTTTTTTTTTAATATCTCTCTCTCTCTTTCTGTGTCTGCAGTATTCTGGGGATGCATATTTTCGGCTGTAAGTTCAGTTTGAAGACCGACGCTGGAGACACAGTCCCAGACAGGAAGAACTTTGACTCTCTGCTGTGGGCGATCGTCACTGTTTTTCAGGTAAAGAGAGAGATGCCACACACACACACACACACACACACACACACACACACACACACACGTGTTACAGATCCCTTGTTTCCCTGGACTCCATTTCCCAGTATCCTCCTGTTCTCCACACCTGCACTCACTTCCCTCGTCAGCTCCTCATCGTCACTCATCACCTACACCTGGACTCTATTGTCAGCACTCCCCATATATTGCACTCACTCCCTTCACTCCTTTTCCGTTCTCTGTTTATGTTACCGTATGTTGGATGTACTCTGCCTTTGTGTTCATTAAAGTATTGTTTGATTGTGGAAATCCGTATCAGCCTCATCTCTACACCAGCTTCCGTAACAGAAGAACGGACCAAAACTTGGGATTTCCACAGAGAAAAAAAAAAATGGAGACTTTCCCCAGCTCCCTGGATCCAGCTCCTCCATCGCCTCTCACCCTAACATCCAGCGAATGCATTATCGGGCTCCTGCAGGTAGGACGTTCGCTGGAGAGGTATGTGGAGGAGTTCGTTGAGCTTGCTTACTTGTCTAACTGGCCCGACGCTCAGTTGATCTCCCTGTTTTTGGATGGATTGGATGACGACACTATCCGTTTTGATGAACCTGTTTTTTGTTTCTCCTTAAGCGATACTATCAATTTAATTTTGTGGTTGAATGGCTCCAAATTCTTGGTAGAAGAGGTTCAGGATCAGTGTTGTCGTCCGGTCCATCCAGAAACACGGTTGGCCGGGCCAGTTAGTCAACCTCCGGCTTCCTCCGCACACCTTTCCAGCGAACTCCCTGCCTGCCCCACACGGGACCCACAATCCTCAACTGGGTCCCGTAAGCGGAGGAGGAGGAAGCAAGCCTCTTCAGTGTCTCCAGAGCCCGTTCCAGTATCTCCAGAGCCCGCTCCAGTATCTCCAGAGCCCGCTCCAGTGTCTCCAGAGCCCGCTCCAGTATCTCCAGAGCCCGCTCCAGTATCTCCAGAGCCCGCTCCAGTATCTCCAGAGCCCGCTCCAGTATCTCCAGAGCCCGCTCCAGTATCTCCAGAGCCAGCTCCAGTATCTCCAGAGCCAGCTCCAGTCCCCACAGAGCCAGCTCCAGTGCCTGTGGGGATTTTAATTGTATTTGAGGGGATGAAATGGCCCTCAACCCCAGTCTCCTCCGAGCCAAGTTCTCCAGTCTCCTCCGAGCCAAGTTCTCCAGTCTCCTCCGAGCCAAGTTCTCCAGTCTCCGCCGAGCCAAGTTCTCCAGTCTCCGCCGCCGAGCAAAGTTCTCCAGTCTCCGCCGCCGAGCAAAGTTCTCCAGTCTCCGCCGCCGAGCAAAGTTCTCCAGTCTCCGCCGCCGAGCAAAGTTCTCCAGTCTCCGCCGCCGAGCAAAGTTCTCCAGTCTCCGCCGCCGAGCAAAGTTCTCCAGTCTCCGCCGCCGAGCAAAGTTCTCCAGTCTCCGCCGCCGAGCAAAGTTCTCCAGTCTCCGCCGCCGAGCAAAGTTCTCCAGTCTCCGCCGCCGAGCAAAGTTCTCCAGTCTCCGACGCCGAGCAAAGTTCTCCAGTCTCCGCCGCCGAGCAAAGTTCTCCAGTCTCCGACGCCTACGAGCCCTCAGCTCCAGCCGCCGCCGCCGAGCCAGCCGCTCCAGCCGCCGCCGCCGAGCCAGCCGCTCCAGCCGCCGCCGCCGCCGAACCAACTGCTCCAGCCGCCGCCGCCGAGCCAGCCGCTCCAGCCGCCGCCGCCGAGCCAGCCGCTCCAGCCGCCGCCGCCGCCGAACCAACTGCTCCTATGAACTGTGTTTTTGAAACCTCCAGCCCAAAGACTGTTTCCCCTCCCTGCCTCCCTCTCCCGCCTCCGTCCATATGTCTCAGCACTGAACCTTCACCTCAAGCCCCCTCGCCCAGATCTCCACCTCGGACCTCTGGGCGATTACCTTCACCCCGGCTCCAACCTCCCTCTGCTCCACCGTTGTCCAGCAGTCCACCAGTGTCACCAGTCTCCATCCTGCCCCCGTTCACACCTTGTTCCTTCGTCGGCCTGCCCTCACTTCTGGACTGCACTCCTCCGTCTTCGCTCCGTCACTCCGTCCCTCAGCTCCAGTTGGCCTCCTCACTCTCCCCAGTGTTCACTTTGTTGTATGTCGTCTGTCTTACACTGCGGCCTTCTGGAGCACCGGCTGCGCTTCCGCCATCTCCCGCCGGTCCTTCAGCGCCGCCTGGGCACTACGGCATGAAGCCTTCGGTCCCTGACCCGCCATGGCGGCCTGCTGCACCTGACCCGCCATGTCTGCCCGCTGCACCTGACCCGCCATGTCTTCCCGCTGCATGTCTGCCCGCTGCACCTGACCCGCCATGGCTGCCTTCAGCCCCTGACCCGCCATGGCTGCCCACGGCTCCTGACCCGCCATGGCTGCCCACGGCTCCTGACCCCCCATGGCTGCCCACGGCTCCTGACCCACCATGGGTTTTGGACCTGCCCTGGAGACCTCCACTCCAGTCTACTCCTCCCCCTGCTCCGGTTTGAGGTCTCCAGGGCGCCCGCCCCCCTCCCGGTTGTTACATCTACGGCGCGAGGACGCGCCTACCGGGAGGGGGAGGTACTGTTACAGATCCCTTGTTTCCCTGGACTCCATTTCCCAGTATCCTCCTGTTCTCCACACCTGCACTCACTTCCCTCGTCAGCTCCTCATCGTCACTCATCACCTACACCTGGACTCTATTGTCAGCACTCCCCATATATTGCACTCACTCCCTTCACTCCTTTTCCGTTCTCTGTTTATGTTACCGTATGTTGGATGTACTCTGCCTTTGTGTTCATTAAAGTATTGTTTGATTGTGGAAATCCGTATCAGCCTCATCTCTACACCAGCATCCGTAACAACACGTTTGTTTTTGTGAATTGTGGGGACATTCCATAGTTACATTCTCTCCCCCTACACTACCCCTACACATCCTACCCATCACAGAAAACATTCTGCATTTTTACATTTTTAATAAAACATTGTTTAGTGTGTTTTAAAGCTATTTTAAATATGAGGACTTATGAAATGTCCTCATATTTCATGTTTACATCATAATCCCAGTGTAATACCCATGTTATTATACACATTTTTGTCCTCATAAATCTCACACACACACACACACACACACATGTGTATGTGTGTAGATCCTGACCCAGGAGGACTGGAATGTGGTCCTGTATAACGGCATGGCCTCCACGTCTCCTCTGGCCGCTCTGTATTTTGTGGCTCTGATGACGTTCGGGAACTATGTGCTGTTCAACCTGCTGGTGGCCATTCTGGTGGAGGGCTTTCAGGCTGAGGTGAGTCATTTCAACCCGTTCAATGCTTCGCTGATTAGACTCTCTGATTCAGTTTGATTCCTTGAACTGCACATTGATTCTGAACAGTGTTGCATCAGAACGGTTAAAACATTAAGATTAATAAGTGCTGTAAGAATATATTGCTTATTGTCAATTCATTTTAATGAATGCATTAACTAATGTGAGACCTTATTGTAAAATGTTACCAAGTTTTTTTAACAGATCACGGTTGCCCATTAGGTGCTTCAGAACCAGTTATAGATTGGCTTTGGGACTCTGGGTTATAAAAACTTCATAATGAAGGTCTGAAATCTGTCCGTGTTTCAGGGTGATGCCAGTCGCTCGTACTCTGATGATGATGAGGGATCTTCCTCTAATGGAAGCCAACAGCACAAAGACTCGCTCACGGTCTCCGGTATGATCAATCTCAATATTAAACCGAACAGCTACACTGAAAAAAAAAAAGGATTTACTTTGGAACTATTTTACTTCCAAAATTGATTTCACAAAGAACAACAAGTAACAAGTAACACGTAATTGAATTAAACATGACATTTTGAAGTAGAAAGACTGAAATAGTATTTTCTTGTAAAACACTATGGTAATTTAAAAAAATTATTTTTACAGTATATATTTAGTTCAATGCAATGTTTAAATATATTGCAAGGAATCTGTTCAAGAGGTTGTACTTTTGTGTAGATGAAGTCCAGGAAACACTGATAAACACTGGATTTTGTGTGGCTTTAGACATTAAGATGGTTAGAAGGTCTTGATGTATTATGTATGCGATGGTGATTTGGACTCATAAACCTGGGCGCACTGTGCTAAAAATGATGTAAAGCCAATCCGATCCGCAGTTTAGTGTTTTTTTAGAAAATATTTTTGTCTCCAGGAAACATCACACATGCATCTTCTCGGCTAGTGATGTTGTTCCTTGAGATGTTAAACATTATTGGTTAATCCTGTGGGATTTTCCAGCACTTTCTATGTACTAAAATTCCTCCAATTTCTGTGGCTATAAAGGGCGAGAAGCTCAACAGGGACTCATGAGCGGGACATTAGTACATCCACAGTGTGTGTTTGGCTGACTGCCGTTTCTTTCCTCCAGATCCGAAGCTGCCCTCTCTCACTCCTAACGGGCATCTGGAGCTGGAGCCGCTGGCCGAGGAGAAGCCCAGGGCCAGCTTCTCTGAGGAAAACCACCGGAGGAGGACAATCTGCCTGGGCAGGAGATCCTCATCTCTAGTCAGTCCAAAAATAAATCAATGTCATCATGTCTGTAACTGATGTTGGATGATCATTTGTCATGTGTGTGTGTGTGTGTGTGTGTGTGTGTGTGTGTGTGTGTGTGTCTGTGGATGTAATGAGTCAAGGAAACATTAGTGCAGATTAATGTTTGGAATTAGAAAATCCCTCAACCAGAGACTCGTGTGTGTGTTTGCGAGAGACCAAAAATCTCTTGATAATGTGCGACGGACGCTCAGCCAAGGCTTTTGGGGTTTCCATAGCAACCCCTCTTTTAATTGAGGCAGCCATGTGTATGGAGAGAGAGACGGGCGAGCGAGCCGCTTGAGTTAAATATAGTGTGTTGAGCTGTTGTTCTTGAAGTCACGTGCCGTCAGAAGATTGTGGTGGGAAAGAGTCTCTGGGAAATTGCAGAGCACGGTAAAACACTGTAAAAGCCCAGACAGAAAATGATAGCACACTTCACACAGATGCATGCGTTCAATTAAAATGTTTCACTCTACGTGATTCACTCATCTTAATGATGTCCAGTCACCAAACGTGTTGAAACCCTCACTGTAATGACGGTCGGATGTGAATGCTGATGCTGCACATCACCTGATGTGGCATGAGCCGAACTTTCTGTGTGAGGTCAACACGAGAGATTAACGGTGGAGAACACAAGTTTCTATGGCAACTGCTTTTACCGCTCATGCTGCTAAAAATGAGCGAATGCAGTCAGCAAGATCAGAAACACGCCGACTGCAATTACCACACGCACACGACTGCGTAAAGTTAACTCATCTTCAGTGTTTAAAGGGCTTGTGTCGTCAGGATTCAAAGGTTTCTTCAGATTCCTTCCCCTCCCTCTCTGTAGCGCCACACCCACTTTTCTAGATTGACAGATAGTTAAACTGAAAGACAAATAGATAGACAGATAGACTGATAGAAAACGGAAAGACAGATGGATAGAAACAGATGGATGGACAGGTGGATAGACAGGCGAATAAATAGATGAATAGAGACAGAGACAGATAAAATAAGATGTATAAATAGACCGATAGATAGGTGGATGGATTGATGGATGGATGGGTGGATGGATGGGTGGATGGGTGGGCTGATGGATGGATGGATGGATGGATGTATTGATTGAAAGATGGATGGATGGATGGATGGATGGATGGATGGATGGATGGATGGATGGATGGATGGATGGATGGGTGGGTTGACGGATAGATGGATGGATGTATTGATTGACGGATGGATGGATGGATGGATTGATTGACGGATGGATGGATGGATGGATAGATGGATGGATGGATGGATTGATTGACGGATGGATGGACTGAGGGATAGATAGATGGATGGATGTATTGATTGACGGATAGATGGATGGATGGTTGGATGGATTGATTGACAGATGGATGGATGGATTGAGGGATAGATGTATGGATGGATGGATGGATGTATTGATTGACAGATAGATGGATGGATGGATGGATGGATGGATGGATGGATGGGTGGGTTGACGGATAGATGGATGGATGTATTGATTGACGGATGGATGGATGGATGGTTGGATGGATTGAGGGATAGATGTATGGATGGATGTATTGATTGACAGATAGATGGATGGATGGATGGATGGATGGATGGATGGATGGATGGATGGATGGATGGGTGGGTTGACGGATAGATGGATGGATGTATTGATTGACGGATGGATGGATGGATGGTTGGATGGATTGAGGGATAGATGTATGGATGGATGTATTGATTGACAGATGGATGGATGGATGGATGGGTGGGTGGGTTGACGGATAGATGGATGGATGTATTGATTGATGGATGGATGGATGGATGGATGGATGGATGGATGGATGGATGGATGGATGGATTGAGGGATGGATAGATGGATGGATGTATTGATTGACAGATGGATGGATGGATGGATGGATGGATGGATGGATGATGGATGGATGGTTGGTTGGATGGATTGAGGGATGGATGGATGGATGGTTGGATGGATTGAGGGATAGATGGATGGATGGATGGATGGATGGATGGATGTATTGATTGACAGATGGATGGATGGATGGATGGATGGATGGATGGATGGATGGATGGATGGATGGATGATGGGTGGGTTGACGGATAGATGGATGGATGTATTGATAGACAGACAGATGTCATTAGGAATCAAATGTTTCTTCATTTTTTCAGATAAAAAAATGAATCAGTTTCTTTACTCTCTCTGTAGCGCCACAGCCGCAGTTCCAATTATCACCACTGGGGGCGTCCTCCCGCTCAGCCGTCCTGGAGCCGCAGGTGTAGCTGGAACAGTGCGGGCCGTTCTGCCAGTGGCCTGAGGGCCGGAGGGGGCATCGGGGGCAGTTTACGGGTCCGCAGTGTTCACTCGCACCCCGCGGAACATGAGTCTCTCCTGCCCCACCCACCCTTCCTGTCGCGCAGAGACCGCCGCGCTGTCTCACTGGAGCTGCCTGAGATCCTGCAGCGCCCCACTCTGGTCAGGAAGAAGAGTGTGTCTGCAGAACACCAGGACTGTAATGGGAAGGGCCCGGGCCCTCAGGGGCCACTGCTGGGAGAGGTTTATCCCCAGCTCAACGCACGCAAAGACAAGAAAAACCTGGAGGAAGACACAGAATATGTGAGTGCAGAACACCATCCTGTGATAACAGCTGCAAAATGTTTATTATATTATATGTTTGGATGGATGGATGGATGGATGTCTGGATGTTTGGATGGATGGATGTCTGGATGTTTGGATGGATGGATGGATGGATGGATGGATGGATGGATGGATGGATGGATGGATGGATGGATGGATGGATGGATGGATGTTTGGACAGGTGGATGGATGTTTGGATGTATGGATGATGGATGTTTGAATGTCTGGATATTTGGATGGATGGATGTTTGGATGGATGTTTGGATGGATGGATGGATAGATGTTTGAATGTCTGGATATTTGGATGGATGGATGTTTGAAGTGACGGATGGATGGTTGGATGGATGGATGGATGGATGGATGGATGGATGGATGGATGGATGGATGGATGGATGGATGGATGGATGGATGGATGGATGTTTGGACAAGTGTATTGATGGATGTTTGGATGTCTGGATATTTGGATGAATGGATGGATGGATGGATGGATGGATGGATGGATGGATGGATGGATGGATGGATGGATGGATGGATGGATGGATGGATGTTTGGATATTTGGATGGATGGATGGATGGATGTTTGGATGGATGTTTAGATGGATGGATGTTTAGATGGATGGATGGATGGACAGAGAGACAGTCAGATGGATAAACTGATGGATTGATAGGCAGACAGACAGATAAATAGAAAATGGACAGATGGATGGAGGGATGCATTTCACTTAGCTCTGCTGTTGAATCCATTATGCTAAACTCAGACGATTGTCCCTGAGAAGCAGCACATAATGAGTGGAATAAAGTCCTCACATTCTGTCTGAGCCTGACCATCTCTCAGTGGATGGATGGATGTATGGATGGATGGATGTTTGGACAGGTGGAGGATGGATGTTTGGATGTCTAGATATTTGGATGGATGGATGGATGTTTGGACATGTGGGTGGATGGATGGATGGATGGATGGAGGGATGGATGTTTGGACAGGTGGATGGATGGATGGAGGGATGTCTGAATATTTGGATGTCTGGATATTTGGATGTTTGGATGGATGGATGTTTGGACATGTGGATGGATGGATGGATGGATGGATGGATGGATGGATGGATGGATGGATGGATGGATGGATGGATGTTTGGATGTCTGAATATTTGGATGTCTGGATGTTTGGATGTTTGGATGAATGGATGTTTGGACAGGTGGATGGATGGATGTTTGGATGTCTGGATATTTGGATGGATGGATGGATGGATGGATGGATGGATGGATGGATGGATGGATGGATGGATGGATGGATGGATGGATGTTTGGATGTTTGGACAGCTGGATGGATGGATGAATAGATGGATGGATGGATGGATGGATGGATGGATGGATGGATGGATGGATGGATGGATGGATGGATTTTTGGATGTTTGGATGTTTGGACAGCTGGATGGATGGATGGATGGATGGATGGATGGATGGATGGACAGAGAGACAGTCAGATGGATAAACTGATGCATTGATAGGCAGACAGACAGATAAATAGAAAATGGACAGATGGATGGAGGGATGCAGTTCTCTCAGCTCTGCTGTTGAATCCATTATGCTAAACTCAGACGATTGTCCCTGAAAAGCAGCACATAACGAGTGGAATAAAGTCCTCACATTCTCTCTGAGCCTGACCATCTCTCAGTATTAAAAGTTCTTGAGCACTGCCTTTCTCTCAGTGAAGTGATTTAAAAATGCTTTGTGAATCAGTTTGAGCGTATCATTAGAGCTGTTCAAAAGAGCGATTCAGTGGTGAGCGGGACTCATCAAATCTGAAAGAGGACTGAGGAGAAACTCGGTTCATTTTAGCTTTTAATAAACGTCTCATAAGTGAAATACAGCAGACGTGTGTGGAGGATAAACAACATGAAGAACCTCATTATGAACAGTGACAGCAAACACAATAGCCAAACTCTGCTGGGCCACAGCAGCTGTCCGCTCGCATGAATATGGATGTCATACGGATGTATTAATCCTCATATTATACTCAGTTTATTGGAAATGTCTCCCAGGGAAAATGAAACTGTTATTCAAAGTAAATTGGAAAGAGTTTCCTTAATCTCAGATAACCAGAGTCGTGTGTGTGTGTGTGTGTGACGCAGAGCCTGTGTTTCCGTATCCAGAAGATGATGGAGGTTTATCGTCCAGACTGGTGTGAGAAGAGAGAGGATTGGTCCATTTACTTATTTTCCCCCCAGAACAAGTATGTATTACTGCAAGACTCTCGTTCTGTTCAAATCTGTTCAATCAGTTTGATTGACTGAATGTTTGTGAGTAATAGTACTCCACTACTGTACTGAAGGATTATTTTGGGGAATCTGTATACTGAATACTGAATACTTGTACTTTTACTCAGTTACATATTACAAATAATACCTATTACTCCTTAAAAATTTCACAAAGACTTAAAAGTACACAGTACATATGTTTTTTTACAGAAGCCACTTTTTAAGGACTACAACAAACAGCTGGTAGGAACTACAACAAGCTTCTTCCTGGGTTGGTGACATCACAAACCCTAAAATTTACATAAACCCCGCCCCCGATAACACACAACAAAGGGGGCGGGGCCATGTTGGGCTGCTTTAGAGAAGAGGAAGAGTTGTTGTAGTAGAGTGTTGTTCATGCCGTCATTTTACGCCGGACTGCTTCACAAACGAGGATCGATTCAACACAAAAGATGAACATGACGGCACATGCTAGTGGATGAGTTGATCAACTCCACAGCAACTACATCAATTTATCCACTAACCATTCAGAAACGTCTAAAAGTTGTAACTTCTTCCTGAGTCTCTCCATCAGTGTCGACTCCGGTTTGAACAATGTAAGGCTGAACACTTTCCTCATTTTGGCTGCGTGAGATTCTCCAGCTTTGTTGTTGTTGAGCTGTTAAAGCTCCGCCCTCTTCTGGAAAGCGGAGCTCATTTGCATTTAAAGGGACTCACACACAAAAGCACTTAAGTGTGTGATCATGGTTCATGATTACTCTTGATTATTAGTCTAAAAAGCTCTATATTCAAAAGTCAAACCATTGTAAAATCATCTGCTGGAAATTTTCAAGCAACATGTTTCAGTTTATTATCTGCTGTCCTACAGTTTAACATGGTCAGAACAATGAGATTTTGCATCAAAAATACCAAAACGAGAAAATCTCTACAGCCTTCTGGTTTCAAAACTCAATTTAATAAGTTTAGAAAAGCTGTGTGTCGCATCTAAACACTTTCAGAGATCACTGTAAACACCAGCTCTCCCGTCCTGCTGCTCTGCTGAGCTCTGAAGCATCTGGTTTCATCTAGTCTGGTCTAGTAGGGGGTTATATTGACCCATCAGGGTAGGTAAGTGCAGGTGAACCTCATCACAGTCAGCAGTCCGGATCACAGTTTAAATGAGACGCACAGATCTGATCAGAGTCCTGCTGACGGCAGGAAGAGACTCGTATGTCCTTCACTGCGCTGGAGCTCGACTCATGCTGCAACACATGACAGATCTCACATGTGAAGGTCTTCAGAGACGTTACACTGAGAGTGATTCACAGCATGTGTTCAGCTTAATGCTCATATGAGCAGATCATAGCCAATAGCAGATTCTTTTTGAAGAACTGGTGGAGTCAGAACTAACTAACTGAAATTAAAATTAAAGGTGACTTTACTTTTGATAACCAGCAGTTCTGAGCTGCAGTGTCAAGCCTTTCTCTGTCTGTCTGCAGGTTTCGTCTGATGTGTCAGACTATCATCGCTCATAAGCTCTTTGACTACGTGGTTCTTGCCTTCATCTTCCTCAACTGCATCACAGTGGCTCTGGAGAGACCCAGAATCCATCAGGGCAGTCTGGTACGTTTCATCACTCACATTCACACACTCCTCACAGCGTGAGTCAGCAGTAGTGACACGGTGATTTGCAGCTCCGCATGAACACTGTCACATCATCCTTTGTTCTCGATGGAGCTTCATACAGGAGAAACGGCAGGTTTAATTCCACCTGAATGATCTGCTCAGATCTGAGCGTCATATCCTAACTGGGTACAAATGAGACTGAAAATAAAACAAATGCTTTTTATGCAACGTTTCCTCAATATTTATTAAAAATATTAAACTGAAAATGTTTATGCATTGTTACGACACTGGAATTTCCATTTCTTATCTCATGATTTTATGGCAATTTGGGTAATTTTGTTGCAATAGCTTACCCACAGCACAAGGAGGCTTTATTTAAATAACTGAAATTAATGCCTACAATTAAAGATACAAAAGTTATTGAGTCAAGATCAGCGAGTCATTTTGTCTTTTGTTCTCTGAGTACCATGACAGACAGCAGCAGGTTTATTAGGCTGCTGTCACTTTAAGAGTTTATGCACAGATCCAATATACTGTTCCACAACATGTGTTTTCTCTCAACTATTTACTTTCCAAAACTGACTGTGTTTATCTGAATACTCGGCAAGACGGGTATTTTTGCATAATTTTGTATGTATTTGACCGTTTAAGCACAATAAGCCACTAAAAATAAGTAAATATGATACCCTCGAGATGTTTGAGAGGCGGCTTTATGTGCTCGCCTCTTATTTAAATCAGTGGTGCGCACGCTTTTGGTGTAAAACCTGTGCAAATGAGTGAAACAAGCACTATTCAGCCAGGGCGAATGAGGCGAGTGAGTGACAGGAGGCAGGTGTGTGTCATTTCACTATCAGAAGAAGAGAAGAGAGTGAGATAATGCAGCCAGTATCGGTGTATCAATACTGCAGAAAAGGATTATTGGAACCGTTTCAGATGTTTCAGTATCAAAACATATTGAAATATCTATATTTTTGACAACACTATCAGTAACGATTTATAGATTTTGGAATAGTAATACGAAACTAACCCTGCTTATCAGCTAAAACAATGTGATTATTAGTTGATGCGGATCATTTGTCTAGATATCAGTCAGTATCATGACTAGTCCTGTACAGCCTCAGCTGTGTTGAATCAGTGAACTTCAGCAGGACTGCTGTGACATTTCCAGCGTGATAATCACAAGATATCTTACCACGGTGTAAAAGTCACACATCTCATTCTTAGCCTGACATTCTGCTGCCGCTGTATCATTACTTCACACTGCCGTGTCTCACTGTTTCTCTCTCTTCTCCCGTCAGGAGCGAGTCTTCCTCACCATCTCCAACTATGTTTTCACTGCCATCTTTGTGGCCGAGATGACTGTCAAGGTAACGTTTCACCTGAGCACTTCATGTGTGTGTTACTGAGGTATGCTGAACACCAGAAACACAGTTTATTGGGCTTTATCACACTTCTGCAGCCTGTATCAATGTCTGTGCTCATAACACGGGATTCTTGTGAATTATTGATATGAATTCAGCACAGAAACTTCTTCTGAAGATACCAACCTCAGTTTACAATTATTCATTGAGTATTGTGAAACAAAGACAAATGGTGTCATGATATTCCAACGCATATTCCGTTAAAGGAGAGTGCACAAGCCTGCTGTATGTGTGTGTGTGAGTGCAATACTTCAGAGTCTGATCACTTTATTTTATTACAGAACTGCAAGAATATAATACAAACTATCTACACCCTAATGACCACTAGAACATAAATAAAAAACACCCTAGTAAAGACTTATCAACACCTTAGCAACCACTTAGCAACCAACAAGAACACCCCACAACTGTTTCAACAATTAAAATCACCCTAGTAACGACTTATCAACATCCTAGCGACCACTTGGCAACCAACAAGAACACCCCACAACTGTCTCAACAATAACAAACACCCTAGTTACAATTTATCAACACCTTAGCAACCACTTAGCAAACAACAAGAACACCCCACAACTGTTATAACAATAAAAAAAACACCATAGTAACGACTTATCAACACCCTAGCAACCACTTGGCAACAAACAAGAACACCCCACAACTGTCTCAACAATAAAAAACACCCTAGTAACAACTTATCAACACCCTAGCAACCACTTAGCAACCAACAAGAACACCCCACAACTGTTTTAACAATAAAAAATCACCATAGTAACGACTTATCAACACCCTAGCAACCACTTGGCAACCAACAAGAACACCCCACAACTGTTTTAACAATAAAAAACACCTTAGTAACAACTTATCAACATCCTAGCAACCAACAAGAAAAACCCACAACTGTCTCAACAATAAAAAACACCCTAGTAATGATTTATCAACACCCTAGCGACCACTTAGCAACCAACAAGAACACCCCACAACTGTCTCAACAATAAAAAACACCCTAGTAACAATTTATCAACACCTTAGCAACCACTTAGCAACCAACAAGAACACCCCACAGCTGTCTCAACAATAAAAACACCTTTGTAACAACTTATCAACATAATAGCAACCATCAAGAACACCCCACAACTGTCTCAACAATAAAAACACCCTAGTAACAACTTATCAACATCATAGAAACCATCAAGAACACACCACAACTGTCTCAACAATAAAAAACACCCTAGTAATGACTTATCAACACCCTAGCGACCACTTAGCAACCAACAAGAACACCCCACAACTGTCTCAACAATAAAAAACACGCTAGTAACAATTTATCAACACCTTAGCAACCACTTAGCAACCAACAAGAACACCCCACAACTGTTTCAACAATAAAAAATCACCATAGTAACGACTTATCAACACCCTAGCAACCACTTAGCAACCAACAAGAACACCCCACAACTGTCTCAACAATAAAAAACACCCTAGTAACAACTTATAAACACCTTAGCAACCACTTAGCAACCAACAAGAACACCCCACAACTGTCTCAACAATAAAAAACACCCTAGTAACAATTTATCAACACCTTAGCAACCACTTAGCAACCAACAAGAACACCCCACAACTGTTTCAACAATAAAAAACACCCTAGTAACAATTTATCAACACCTAAGCAACCACTTAGCAACCAACAAGAACACCCCACAACTGTTTCAACAATAAAAAATCACCATAGTAACGACTTATCAACACCCTAGCAACCACTTAGCAACCAACAAGAACACCCCACAACTGTCTCAACAATAAAAAACACCCTAGTAATGACTTAACAACACCCTAGCAACCACTTAGCAATCAACCATAACACCCCCTAACCATTTATACACAATACAAAACACCCTAGTAATGATTTAGCAACACCCTAGCAACCAACCAATACACTTAACCAATCGCAAAATGGCCCAGTACACCATAGTGTGGCTTATTAGTTTCCCAGCAACCACTCAGAGCACCTTAGCAACAATGCAGCAATGCCATGGCAACCATTCACAACACTGTTTCATCATGGTTGTGTGATCTGCACAGGTAAGCGTGTCTCATTTCTCTCAGACAGTGAGTTGAGTGCTTCTGACTGATGAAGGTCAGCGACACAGAGCTGATTCTACAGTCTGACTGTTTGAATGGGAATGTTCAGTCTGCTCTATGAACACACACACCCCATCATAGTGTCTGCTCACACTGATTATTCAGCTCATTTAGATCATTAGAAACACAGTGCATGCTGGGTAAACACTCGAGTAAAGAGTTTTCAGTTTAAAGGACAGTTAAACAGTATCATAGAGTCACAGGCTGCTGGTGTCAGTCGTTCAGACGAGCACACAAACCCTCCTCTGAAGCGCCAGGATCCTGTCCCTGTCCTGCAGGTGAATCCGCTTCAAACGCAGCCCCCCCCCCCCCCCCCCTCTCTGTACCTGTCAGAGCGTACCGCGGTAAAGACTGTCAGAACAGAAGGTTCTTCCTCTCTCAGAAGAGTCAGTATCAGCGCTGCTCTGGTGTTCACCTCTCTGTTCTTGACAGGGGCAAAAATACAATAAAACATCATACAATCATGCAGAGGTCCAATATAATAATAGATTTATGACTTTTTATGGAGAAATCTCTCCCGTATTTTTAGTTCACAATGTCAAACTTTGTGTGTCCATCAAACTCTGATGTTTCAGCACAAATTCATCTAGAATGTAGTCAGATTACACAAATGTCAGCCTCAAAATCAAGCATTAACACTGTACATGGTTGTTTTTAAGCCTATGAATCCTACTGTCATATTTGATAGACACACTCTAAATGATGAACATGATCTGATAAACCTGTCGCACACGATCTCCTCCAGCCCTTCTGTCTCTGATCAGTCGTTTAGAGTTTCAATAAACGAGTTTGTCTCTGATTTCTCTCTCTCAGGTGGTGTCTAAGGGTCTGTATCTGGGCGATCGAGCGTATCTGCGCAGCAGCTGGAACGTTCTGGACGGGTTTCTCGTCTTCGTGTCTCTGATTGACATCGTGGTGTCGATGGCGGGCGGAGCCAAGATCCTGGGCGTGCTGCGGGTGCTCCGCCTACTGAGGACGTTACGCCCACTCAGGTGACGACAACTGATTCGTTAGATCAACTACACACACGAACCTAAACCTTCAGACCAGAGAGTCCCGCAGACCAACACTGACTGACTGCAGCTTCATTCTGTGCTCATTATTATTAGCAGCCACCATCTGTTCCCCAGCTGATTAATCACACAACATTAGGATAGTTGTTTTGTATTATAATTGTTTTCTCAATAGATATGTTTAACCATCCAAATGAGGTATTAAATATGCACTAATTTGCATACATTTCACAGAAATCTGAACACTGGATAAAGACGGATTCAAAAGTCTAGTTTGATTGTCTTGAAAGTTTTTTTTTTTTTTTTTTACACTGGATTTCTCTTTTTATCACTCCATAAATACTGTCAGAAAACATTTTTTAGGAGTAAAATGTTGTATAAATCAGGCGGATGATATCTGAACAACCCTTCAGAATATGGATAAGAATAAAACTGTGACGTTTGGAGTGTGTGAAGCTGCCGAAGTGATTTCAGACTCAAGCTTTTAAAGAGATGGATTGAGATTGAAATCTACAGACGCAAATAGATAAAGTGCAATAAAATAAACACATTTTTAGATGTTTTCTTTCCACTTGTCTAAAGAAGTCAAAACTGAGCAGTGCATGAACAAGCTCTGGTCTCGTCTTCAGTCTCTGAGGTGGTTTGTCTGGTTCTGACTGGGTTCTTCATGTTTCTCAGGGTGATCAGTCGAGCTCCGGGTCTGAAGCTGGTGGTGGAGACTCTGATCACGTCACTGAAGCCCATCGGGAACATCGTCCTCATCTGCTGCGCTTTCTTCATCATCTTCGGCATCCTGGGAGTTCAGGTTCATCTCACTCATGTTCAGTCATCGCTGATCTCTCGTCCTGCTCCGTCAGACGCTGATCTCACTGTGTGTGTCTCAACAGCTCTTCAAAGGGAAGTTCTATTACTGTGTGGGTTTGGATGTGAAAAACGTCACCAATAAATCCGACTGTCTGTCTGCCAATTACCGCTGGGTTCATCACAAGTACAACTTTGACAATCTGGGGCAGGTGAGGGTCAGATTCAGTCTCTTCATGAGTGCAGATGCTTCCAGCAGTGTTGCCGATTGCTTTCAGTTGAAAGTAGCTAAAACTGGTCATTAATATAAATATAGATCCGTGGGAGAGTTGCAGAATCTAGATAAGGTTTGTCCAAGAAGTTGTAGGATTTGTCGCAGAATCTAGCGACAAAATCGCTAAATTGGCTGCACTGGCTTCCGGAAGTCTTTAGTTGCGTCCCAAATGACGCACTATACACTATGCACTTGTGCACTATGCACTTATCCATGTAGTGCGTGAATTGTATAAGGTTATTTTGTCTAAAGCTGCGACAATTGAGTGCATGAAGTGTCCAACATTCCACACTTCGTTCTTTCCATTATCCGGGTATTTAAAGTGCACTTTTCCTTTTGGAACTTTCAGTGTGAACGCAGTACTCGCACTATTTATACTTAAAACGTCATAGAATAGTGCATAAGTACGCAAATTGGGACGCACCTTTTCTTTTCCCATTTTCTTTCTCCACAGACATTACAAAATATTCTCCAATAAAGAGTTTTATGCCATAAACTGAAGCCAGATCTGAACCTGTGTTATAGTATTACTGAGATACTATTATAGTTTTATTAGTATTTTGAATTAGTTTTTATTTTTTCATTTTTAATGTTTTTGTCATTTTTGTATGTTTTTTTTTTTAATGCTTATATAGTTTTTTTTATTCATTCTTATTTAAGTTTTAGGTATTTTAGTACATCAAGTTAAACAAAAAATGAGAAATGTTACCTTGGAAACTTGCTGAATTTTTTTTTTATATTTTATTTCAAGGAATTTTTAATAACCCTAATCAGACTTTCATTTAAAGAAAAAGAAATAGTTTGAAAATCAAAAATGACAAAGACACATGACTGCACATTTTATGAACTTCACAAACAACAGTAATATATATACATAGACTAATATTTACTGATTACTGTATTTTCTGGAAAATAAGTCTCACTGGGTTAAAATTGCATCGCATTGTTGAAAGAACAAAAAACACACTTAAGTTTCATTGAGTCACATTTTATTATTACATTCAGAAATAATGTAAAGTACAGGTAATTAAAATAAAATGTTTGCAATCATAAACACTATAAACATGTACTTCAGTTTCCATCACTCCACAACAACCTAAAAATATCCAGAAAATACAAGTAAAGTTTAAAATAGTATCTCTACATTTTATATTAACAAAATACAAAAAATACAAATGGTTTGAGATTGTGGAGAACAGCATCATAGTGCATCATGGGAGTGTGTGATTGAAATATTGAGCGGTTTTGTCATTATGTTTATTCCTGATGTGGCACTGAGATCTCTTCAGGATTACGGGTTGATCATCGACTCTGACTCGTGTCTCACGGTCGGTCTGTTGGGAAAGATTTATTCGTTAGCATTAGAAATGAGTTCCATCAGTTCAGTCCTGTGGAGGAAATCCGTCGACGTCCTGCTGTGTGTTTGTGTGACTGTTTGTTCGGTGGTTTTTCCATTTCAGGCTCTGATGTCACTGTTTGTGTTGGCGTCTAAAGATGGATGGGTAAATATCATGTACCACGGGCTGGATGCTGTCGGGATCGACCAGCAGGTAACACACACACACACACACACACACACACATTTTCAGCATCATTACTCCAGTCTTCAGTGTCACATGATCCTTCAGAAATCATTCTGATATGATGATTTGATGCTCAAGAAACATTTATGATTATTATCAGTGTTGAAAACAGTGCATATATTTGTGGAAACCGTCACACATTTTATTCTTCAGGATTCTTTGATGAATAGAAAGTCCAGCATTTATTTCCAGCAGAATAATTTGTCTCATTATGAATGTGATTCTCTCTGTTCAGCCCGTCATCAATCACAACCCCTGGATGCTGCTCTACTTCATCTCCTTCCTGCTGATCGTCAGTTTCTTCGTGTTGAACATGTTTGTCGGCGTGGTGGTGGAGAACTTCCACAAGTGCCGTCAGCATCAGGAGGTGGAGGAGGCGCGGCGGCGGGAGGAGAAGCGGCTGAAGCGCTTGGAGAAGAGGAGACGCAGTAAGACGCTCTCGCTTTATAATGATGTACTGGAAGATCCTCAGATCTGTAACGGATGTGAAAGTCTCATTAGATTCTCATCTATTCACAGTCGACCCGCTGCTCTCCATTTCTCCTCTTCTTCATTTTTCTTCATCTCTCTTTCTTCTGTTATTATTATTCATCTTCCTGTGCTGTCTCTCGTTTATCTCTTATGTTCTTCCTCGTTATTCTGTTCTCCAGATCCTCGGTCTCATTCATCACCACTGACCTCATTGTCTCCTCTTCCTCATTCCATCCATCATCTCGCGGCCGCCCTCATTTACATCCATCCATCGATCCGTCTCTCACACTCAGTTAAATATCAGCGTTTATTGGTCTGATTCTTGTCAACGCATCAACACACATACAATCTGTGGAAGCTTGTTTCCACCGTGGAATAAAAAAATAAAAAAAGGTAACTGCAACTTTTTATCTGACAATTCTGACTTTTTATCTTGCAATTTTTCGCATTTCAGACTATAACTCGCAAAGTAAGAATTACGGTTTTATAATTCAGAATTCGGTTGTTATTTCACAGAATTCTGACGTTTTATCTTGTAATTCAGACTTTATAACTCACAAAGTAAGAATTATTATTTTATATATTGCAATTCGGTTGTTATTTCGCAGAAATGCGACTTTTTATCTTGTAATTCAGACTTAATTCGCAAAGTAAGAATTACAGTTTCATATGAATTGCAATTTGTTCGTTATTTTGCAGAATTTGCAACTCTTTATCTTGTAATTCGCACTTTATAACTCACAAACAAAGAATTACAATTTATGTGACTTTTTATCTTGCAACTTGAAATCTCACAGTTCGGACAATTAACAACTTGCAATTGTGAGAAAAAAGTCAAATTGCGAGTTCAGACTTTATAACTCACAAAGAATGAAGATTTTATATATCTCAATTCTGACTTTATTTCACAGAATTGCGACTTTTTTTCTTGCAATTTTTCACATTTCAGACTATAACTTGCAAAGTAAGAATTACGGTTTTATATATAGCAATTTGCTCATTATTTCGCAGAATTTGCAACTTTTTATCTCGCAATTCACACTTTATAACTCACAAAGAAAGAATTACAATTTATGTGTCACAATTCTGACTTTATTTCACAGATTTGCGAATTTTTATCTTGCAAGTTGAAATCTTACAATTCGGACAATTCACAACTTGCAATTGCGAGAAAAATGTCAAATTGTGAGTTCGGACTTTATAACTCACAAAGTTAGAATAAAGATTTTATAAATCAGAATTTGGTTGTTATTTCACAGAAATGTGACTTTTTATCTTGTAAATCAGACTTTATAACTCACAAAGTAAGATTTTATATATCACAATTCTGACTTTATTTCACAGAATTTCAACTTTTTTCTTGCAATTTTTCGCAATTCAGACTTTATAACTCACAAAGTAAGAATTACGATTTTATAAAATTGCAATTTGTTCATTATTTTGCAGAATTTGCAACTTTTTATCTCGCAATTCACACTTTATAACTCACAAAGAAAGAATTACAATTTATATATCACAATTCTGACTATTTCACAGAATTGCGACTTTTATCTCATAAGTTGAAATCTCACAATTCGGACAATTCACAACTTGCGAGTTAATATCTCACAATTTTAAGAAATAAAGTCAAAATTGTGAGATATAAACATGCAATTGCTAGAAAAAAGTCAGAATTACGAGATAAAAAGTTTATCTTTCATTTTGTGGCGTAAACAAGCTTCCATAAAAGTCAGTGCCGGGAAAGATGAAGGTGAAATAAAGGTGGCAGTAATGATGATAATAATAAAAATCACCACTCTCTGTGTGCAGAGGCCCAGCGGCTGCCGTATTACGCCTCGTACGGCCGCGTTCGCCTGATGATTCACTCGTTCTGCACCAGTCACTATCTGGACCTCTTCATCACCCTCATCATCTGCATCAATGTGATCACCATGAGCCTGGAGCACTACAGCCAACCACAGGTGAGCAGCACCGTCACATGACACATGTCTGACCCAGAGTTGGTTTCTTGCTGCATCATTTGGTACATTTGAATGATCACTGTGAGGACTAGTAGCAGCTGTTTTCCGCCATCACCAGATAATGATGTCTGATTCTCTCTCTGTTTCTCTCAGTCGTTGGAGACGGCGCTGAAATACTGCAACTACTTCTTCAGCTCCACGTTTGTGGTGGAGGCCACGCTGAAGCTGGTCGCGTTCGGCTTCAGACGCTTCTTTAAAGACAGGTAAGCACTGAGATCCTCCACACTCCATCTGTGGCTGCTTCAGCGTGCCGTGAGGATGATTCTGTCTCTCCGCAGATGGAACCAGTTGGATCTGGCGATCGTCCTGTTGTCTGTGATGGGAATCACTCTGGAGGAGATCGAGATAAACGCTTCACTTCCCATCAATCCCACCATCATCCGCATCATGAGGGTCCTGCGTATCGCCCGCGGTGAGCTCGCAAACACATTTCACACGCGGCGGGAATTCAAACGTGATTGGCATAAAATAAAGAAAAGTACAGATCAATTTTAAAATCATTAAAAATGAATGCGAGGGAAACTCTGGAGCTTCTGCTGTAGGTATTGAATGTAATTTGGACTCTAACTGGACAATAAGAATGTTGTTTCATGTACTTTTAATGTATGTTTTCTGTTCATTCAGAAGCTCTTTTAATGATTTACACTGAAACACAATGTGGATCTGATGGACGTTCTTTGTTTTGTTTGGAAAAACTGCTAAATAAAACATATTATATAAAAATATATATATATCAGTATTAAAATTAAAGAAAAGACAAAAAATTAAAAATAAATAAAGCAAAGATTATTGGAATATGTTTTACAAGAAAACCCTATTTCAGTCTTTTTACTACAAAATGTCACACATGTTGCAATTCAGACTTCACAAAGTTAGAATAAAGATTTTATAAATCAGAATTCGGTTGTTATTTCGCAGAAATGCGACTTTTTATCTTGTAATTCAGACTTTATAACTCACAAAGTAAGACTTTATATATCACAATTCTGACTTTATTTCACAGAATTGCAACTTTTTTCTTGCAATTTTTTGCAATTCACACTTTATAACTCACAAAGGAAGAATTACAATTTTATGTATCACAATTCTGACTTTATTTCACAGAATTGCGACTTTTTACCTCGTAAGTTGAAATCTCACAATTCGGACAATTCACAACTTGCAATTGCAAGAATTGTGGGTTAATATCTCACAATAATTTACACTGAAACACAATGTGGATCTGATGGACGTTCTTTGTTTTGTTTGGAAAAACTGCTAAATAAAACGTATTATATAAAAATACATATATCAGTATTAAAATGAAATAAAAGACAAAAAATGTGTTATATTTTCGTTTAGTTTGCACTGTAAAAAAATGTTTTTTTGAAGTTGTAAATAAAGCAAAGATTACTGGAATATGTTTTACAAGAAAACCCTATTTCAGTCTTTTTACTTCAAAATGTCACTGCTATTTCAATGTGTTATTTGCCGTTTATTTGTGAAATTTGTTAGCAATTTCTGAGTGAAAATTGGACAGATGTAGAAACAATGTTATTGTAAGTAAATGAGCATTATAATCACTGACAATCAGAAGTGAAAAAGTGCAAAACAAAACCTAAAGCAACAAAAGTGTGTGAACAGCAGGAGGACTCATCTGATACAGTCCATCAGCTGATCAGCTTCACCGTCGGCACGGAAACCGTCTGCCATAGATGTGATTGTGATCTTCATTTAAAGAAACTCTGAGATGATTCTGGTTCTATGTTTTTGTCTCAATTTCACAGTTCTGAAATTGTTGAAGATGGCCACAGGAATGAGAGCGCTGCTCGATACCGTGGTGCAGGCTTTACCGCAGGTACACACACACACACACACACACAACAATAATGAAAGACTGAAGGTCAGGTGATCTGGATGGTGTTTGTCCAGTTAAACCTGCTCAAACATTCAGTGTGATGATAAAAACACATGATTTCTGTCTTCTTACTTTCTATATAGATTCACAATTCTGAGAAAATACCTGTTGAAATAACCAGTTGTCCAGTTTGCATGCAAACCAATAACCTGACAACACAAGTAAAATGTGTTTACAAGACTTTATTAATAAATCAGGTTATTTCCAGGTAGTGATGTCAAAACGTAGGTAGCAGGTCAGAGTATTTAATTTGTCATGTCAGTCATGATGTTAAATAAAGCAAGAAGAGTATTGCAACATGTCAGCGGAAATCTTCCGGCTCATACATGATCCTCTCATGCAGTTACAGATGCAGTTTTGACTGGACCACTTCTTCTTGAGATCAGAGCACTTTGATCATTTGAGTTGGTGATATATTTCCTCCTCTCTTACTGAAAAACCATGAGCTTAAATCCACAGTAAGGTCGTGTTCCTGTCACATTATCTCACATGCGCACTTCAATAAACCGACAGAAAGCAGATTAATTCTGTACATGCTGGGCAAACATCACGCTGTGTCGATCGGTTTATGACCTTACCCTGATAAAGGAAAGCAGGTTAACTCGTTCATGATCATGTGTTGACATCTTATTAAGCGTTCATGAACACACTCACTGTCTGAACAGACGGATCGGAGGTCAGGAGCTGATCGGGATGTTCATTTTGGATTTTTCCCTAACCGAAACCTGAAGCTCGTTAACGGATCATTAACCACTAACCGACAAGATTATGTTAAATTAGAATTAAATTTGAATGAAATTGTGTCTGTGACCCATTAAAAACAGGTTTAGTTTTACATGTGTCCAAATAGCAACTGAACATGAGGATTCACACTTCACCGCTTCTGCACTGTAAAAAATTACTGTGATTTTAACAGTAAAAGAAACTGTTGGTTTACAGAAAGTTTCTGTACTATATACGGTGAATAACTGTAATAGATCTAATGGTACATTTAATGTAATTTTACAGTAAAATACCGTTAAATTCACAGTTTTTGAGAGTGAAAAATAACAATTCATTGTAAAATTTACAGTGAAAAACCATAAATTGACTTACCCACAATTCCCTGCGTGACACTTCACATTTGATATATTTTTCGTTGAATAGTTTTTCTCATTTTTTTCTAATCAGTTATGTACATTAGGGTTTTATGTTACATCTAATGTTGTGAAATTAATGTTTATTGCATTTTTAAAATGATGTGTTTAGTGTGTGTGTGAATGACACTGTGTGCTCCTTCCATATGTTAGTGTTGTCCTTCTCAGTTTGTGATGAACTTTGATTCATCATGTGACTCTCATCAACACTGTGTTTGGTGACTCTCAGTGTATTATAAAGGTACAAAACAGATATTAGTACTTCATTAGGTTGGTAAATTAACATTATATCAGTTAATGAAATACGTTATTTTAACCGATTTTATTTACGTCGCTACTGTATTTTTTACGGTAAAGTTCTGGCAACCACAGCTGCCGTTTTTTTTACTGTAAATTTTACTGGGATTTTTTTTTTACAGTGTGTGAACAGAGAAAAACTGAATTAAAGCATATGTATAAAAGGAATAAATATGCAAAATATATTTAACATAAATAATTAAAAGATTAACAAAATGGGGAAAAAATGTGCAACAATTAGTTGGCCTGTATTCTGAGTTTCTGATTTCTGACAAACAACACTGTAAAAAAAAATCCCGTTGTTTCTACAGAAAAATACCAACAGCTGTGGTTACCAGAACAATACTGTAAAAATGACATCAAACCGTAAACATACTTACGGAGTTACATGTGAATTTTACATTTTAAATATGTATATCTAACATTGGATTTCAGTACACTGTAAAAAAAAATCCCAGTAAAATTTATGGTAAAATAACATATTTCATTAACTGATATAATGTTAATTTACCAACCTAATGAAGTACTAATATCTGTTTTGTACCTTTATAATACACTGACAGTCACCAAACACAGTGGTGATGAGAGTCACATGATGAATCAAAGTTCATCACAAGCTGAGAAGGACAACACTAACATATGGAAGGAGCACACAGTGTCATTCACACACACACTAAACACATCATTTTAAAAATGCAATAAACATTAATTTCACAACATTAGATGTAACATAAAACCCTAATGTACATAACTGATTAGAAAAAAATGAGAAAAACTAAGAAGAAACAGAGTTATTTCAACGAAAAATATATCAAATGTGAAGTGTCAATTTACGGTTTTTCACTGTAAATTTTACAATGAATTGTTATTTTTAACTTCCAAAAACTGTGAATTTAATGGTATTTTACTGTAAAATTACATTAAATGTACCATTAGATCTATTACAGTTATTCACTGTATATAGTACAGAAACTTTCTGTAAACCAATTAACAGTTTTTCACCGCAGCATTTTTACAGTCTTTTACTGTTAAAATCACAGTAATTTTTTTACAGTGTTCATGGAAAAGAAACCAAATGATGGAGTATTTTAAGTTGTTTCTGCTGTCAGAAGGAAAAAGTTCAAGTGATTGCACAGATCACCTCACACACACACACACACACACACACACACACACACACAACTTGACATCACAGCCTGTTCATTACCCAAATAAAATACAGTCAACCAAACATATAAAGAGTTACACTTTCTTGCACATATTTGAGCATATGAAGGATGGTGTTTTATGTGGACATTGTAATACAAGTGAAGTGCAAACCTAGTTTACATAATAATGTTTTAGCATCCAAATACATTGCAAATATGGAAACATTTGCATTCGTGCTGAACGAGCGAGGTTGTCTGTGTGATCCCAGCGCCGGTTTCTGTTTCAGTTTTGCTTTAAAAGAATTCGTTTTGGAATGACTCTTTCAGTCCTGAAGATGTCGAGAAGCCGTGTGAACGAAGCGTCAGAGGCGTCTCATCATGTCGTTTCACGAGTCATTGAGTGTTCAACACGGCTGTGAGCGCCTCTCGTGGCTCATTTCATGCTCACAAAGTTAAACAGATGGTGTCGATCTACAAACCCTCTTTAACTGGATGAACCGAACCGCATTAATGACACTTCAGTCCTTTAAATGTGTCGATAATAACTTGTGATTTGAAAACTGCATTGATATAAAACCACAGAGTTCAGAGGAGTATGTGAGGAATAACATGAAGTAAGCTGTTGTTTTCTCCATCCGTCACTCGCTGGGCTCAGATGGGCTTCTGGAACTTGTAATGGAAACGAATTAACCTTGAATATAAGCAATAAAGCAGCTGTGGGGGAATAATCACACACGCTGACCAGCGCAAACCTCATTCTGGGAATTAAATGAGTTTCAGTGTCGACGGCTGCTTTAGTGCTACACACACACACACACACTGCTTTATGATCGTCGTGTTGTTCAGCTGTGTGTGTTTCGTTCAGGTGGGGAATCTGGGTTTGCTCTTCGTTCTGCTGTTCTTCATTTACGCGGCGCTCGGAGTCGAGCTGTTTGGAGAACTGGGTGAGAGGAAAACACCTCACATCTTCACAGCACTCTTCTGTAAGATGCATTATTTATTCAGCAAGGACACATTAAATTGATCAAAAGTGACATTTATAATGTTATTTCAAATAAATTCTGTTCTTTTGAACTTTCTATTCATCAAAGAATCCTGAAGAATAAAATGACGGTTTCCACAGAAATCTGAACTGTTTTCAACATTAATAATAATCATAAATGTTTGTTGAGCATCAAATCATCATATCAGAATGATTTCTGAAGGATCATGTGACACTGAAGATGCTGAAAATTCAGCTTTGATCACAGGAATAAATTACACTTTACTATATATTCACATAGAAAACAGCTGATTTACACTGGAATAATATTTCACTGTTTTACTGTATTTTTGATCAAATGAATGCAGCTTTGGTGAGCAGAAGAAACTCTTTCAAAAACATTCAATTCCAAATTTTAGGGTATATATGAAGAAATGAAAATAAAATGTGATTAATTCATGAGGTAATTCTTTAAGACTTTCCCGTTTTTTCTGTCTCAGTGTGTAACGTTGAATACCCGTGTGAAGGGATGAGCCGACACGCCACGTTTGAAAACTTCGGCATGGCGTTCCTCACCCTCTTCCAGGTTTCTACAGGAGACAACTGGAACGGCATCATGAAGGTAGAGCTCCACAAACCCTGAACTGTAGCTGTAAAACACTTCATTCAATCACTGAATAGAAAGTGTTGATTTTCTTCTTCCTTTGTGGTGGAATCAGTGTGCAACGTTATTTCTTCATTTCAAAGCTCCTCTTTAGACATTCTACTATAACGTTGCAACTCCATGTGAACAATACCCGAACCCTCACAGTCTACTAATACTGTAGTAAGAGTTAGTTGACATGGAGTTGCAACGTTATAGTTAGTAGAGGACTATGGAAATAAAGTGTAACTTTTCTTTATTTTGTCAAACAGGAGCTGAGTGATAGATTCCTGCTTCATAAATGCCTGTAAAATTGCAATGATGAATCATTTTCAAAGTAAATTATGCTGAATTAAAACAAGACAGCATAGGATCACCATAGGTGAATAGGGTAGAAATGCAACTAATAGAAATCACCTGATTGATTACATTAAAAATTGCAAAAAAAATATCTGTATTGCAATTTTTCTGAAATGCAAAGTCTAAATATGCAAATAAGACATTAGATAATTAAATATGCACTTATATGCATACATTTCCAGAACATAAATCTGAACATTGGAGGAATCCAGAATCAAAATTCGTCTTTGATTTTGCTGACATACTAGAGTTAAAGGTTTTTACAGACAGCAAACAAACATGTTTTTAGGAATAAAATATTGTATAAATCAGGCAAATAATATATATGTAGAATAGTAGATATGAATGAAACTGTGAAGTTTGGAGTGTGTGAAGCTGCTGAAATGTCTTTCTTGCCTTTAAAGAGAGGGATTGAGATTGAAATCTACAGATAAAATGCAATAAAATAAACACGTTTTCTTTCCACTATAGTCTGAAACAAAGTTATGAAAAGCTAAAATCTCCAAACTGACTAGTGCATGAAAAAGGTTTTGCTTGTAGCAAAAATATAAAATGAGCATCAAATAGGCATTAAAGCCTGTTTAAATCAGATGTGACACTCTTCTCCTAACCATCTGTGCTGCATGTGAGATTTTCTGTTGATTTCATGGTGTCTATTTTGGCTGCATCACACTGTAATCACAGTCGGGCTCGCGCCGGGTCAGTTTTCTGTAAGCGCTGTGACTGGAGATGAATCTGTGTGCTCACAGGACACGCTGCGCGAGTGTCCGCCGGGCGACAGCTACTCGTGTAACTCCAGCCTGCAGATCATCTCGCCCATGTACTTCGTGAGCTTCGTGCTGACGGCTCAGTTCGTCCTGATTAACGTGGTGGTGGCCGTGCTGATGAAACACCTGGACGACTCCAATAAGGAAGCGCAGGAGGACGCGGAGATGGACGCGGAGATCGAGATGGAGCTGGCGCAGGGCGGGCTGTGCTGCCTGGGCCGTCTGGACCGCCTCGCCGGGGCCGATGGGAGCGAGAGGGCCGCGGGGAGCTGCGGGAACAGACACGCGGCCACAGCTGCGGTTCACACGAGCCAGAGCGGACACACGCCGCGCAGAACCGCGCCAGACACACTCCAGCAGAGGAGACTCTACTCACCGGCACAGGTCCAGCACTTACACACCATCACAGCACGGGTCATTCACAGTCAAAACATTTGATTTACGTTCTCATCAGTCCCTGTGTGTGTGTGTGTGTGTGTGTGTGTCTATATTGAGATGATAATATTCCTCCATAATCTCACTGTTAAGGGTTTATTTCTACAGTCATGAATCTCTCATGAGTCATTACACTGAGTGATTGTACATTTCCTTTCTGACATCTGATGTCCTGCAGGGATCGTGTGTGTGTGTGTGTGTGTGTGTGTGTGTGTGTGTGTGTGTGTGTGTGTGTGTTAACGGAGACGTATCATGAGTCATCAGAGGAAATGAAGTCGCAGCTGAAACACAAACAGTCTGTCCACACATGATGAACCGTGAATCACACACTGAACCGACGCCTCGTTCACACTGACGGTGATTCACCGCTGGACTTCAGCTTCAGATCTGGCTGTAGTTTTAAACAGTCTGATCATGAACAAGATGCATTGTGGGTAGAAATAAGATGTCACTGTAATTCAACAGGGAATCTGTTTTATTGCCACTAAAATTTCACAAGAATGAACAGAAACAAAAGTATTTACAGCCACGGTATCTCAGGCGTTTTTGATTCCTTTACTCCTATTAGTTGCTGCTTCATTTACATATTTAATTACACATTGCATTCATTTACAGTTTGAACCCCTGATACATCACAGACCGTGGCTGTCATTCAAATCAAATTCTCATTAGAAATCAAACCATGATGGCTCATCCAATCCAGGGTTATTATAGCTGACTAAATCTAAAAAAAAACTTTTGTTACTTGAAATAAAGTAGACTTAAACTGATTTTTTTTTAAATTTATATAAAATAAAATACAAAAAAAAAAAAACTTAAAGGGGTCATGAATTGAGAAATCAACTTTTGATTTATAAGAGCTCATTGTACTATAAGAATATCCTGTAAGTTTCAGTAATGAAAACGTCCTTGTTAGTCCAATAAAAGCTTTTATTGACAGCAGATCCAGAGAACGACTGATCCTGTCATAGATGGTGAAACTCCGCCTCCACAGAAGAAATCAACACCTACTCCATCATTGCATCATTAGCCCCGCCCACTGGCGTGTGAGTGAGATGAGGAGGAGAGAAGAGCGATACAGGACTAAAATAACATTACCTTTCAAAGGATCCTAATGCAGGAATATGGTTATTTATTTTCAACAATGTGAATGTCTCAGTTGAGCTTTATTTATTTGTGTTCGGTTCATTTCACTGTGGATTCTTTGGTAAATCAATCACATTTCAGTGCAAACACAATATGGACTCGACAGTAATGCAACAACATGTCAGTAACTGTGTTCATTCTAATGCCTGATCTGATATTAATGGTTCATGTACAGTCACATGATCTTTGTGTCAGTAAATCAAACCAGTGACTAAACGCTCAACTTCACCTTGTTTCTCTTAGTAGGATGAAAATAATCTGTTGTTTAAACAGTGATTAAATTATATAAAGAAAATGATCAAAGAACGCTCCCTTTACAATCGCTGGAGCTGTCAATCAAACAGAGTTTATCAGTGACTGAGTTCTGGACTCGCACCAAAACTCGTGCTTTATTCAATGAATCTCTTAGTTATATCGAGTTTGGCACTGTCAGAAAGCATTCGTTAGTGTGCAGAAATTGAGTTTCAATGACGAGATCATGCGCTCAAAACATGTCTGTGATCGGCTACAATGATCATCACTGCAACCTTTCATGCCACGATCTAAATATAATGCTATAATCAACACTTTTCACCATTAGTTAACCTTGAGAGCTGTAACAGTATAAATGTGCTAAAGTTTTCAAGAGACTAATATTAAGCCATTTCATATGCAAAGATGTCAGCCAATCACAGCAGTGGGCGTTTCCACTGAAGTCTCACAGCAGACACGCCCCTTAAAACAGAGCGCTCAAATCAGAGGATAAAATCAGGGAGGAAAAATGCCTTTTATTTTTACACTATGACATTTTTTGCTGTAAAAAGCATACTAACATTATAAGTGCAGCCCAGGAAACATTATAAAACAACACAGTTCATGACCCCTTTAAACTTTTTTATATCAGCTACATTTTTCATTTTTAATTTGTTTTAACTTGATGTACTAAAATAACTGAAATTAAAACTAAAATAAATGAAAACAAAAACTAATAAAAATAAATGTAACTAAAATTAAAATGAATGAATAAATAAAAACTAATTCAAAATAATGCAACACTTTACAATAAGGTCTCATTTGTTATAATTCATTAACTAACATGAACTACAAATGAGAAAAACGTTTGCACGATATTAACCTTTGTTAATGTTAGTTATTAATAATGTTAATATTAAATCAAAGCTCATTTACTAATGCTAATAATAAATGCTGTATAATTATTTTTCATTGTTAGTTCATGTTAAACAAATGAAACCTAATTGTAAAGTGTTGCCAAAATATTAATAAAAACTATAAGAGTAATTCACTGATACTAAAACAACACCGATCCAAATCAATTTAAACATCACTGATTTAATTAATTTAATAGACTGGTGATTCTCGTTGTCTCACTGAGAGATGGTGTGTTCTCGGATCATCCGGAGCGACGCGGGAGGTGTGGATGGAGTTCATCCATCTAACTAAAGTTCTTACTGATTGATCCGTCCACACGCTTGAGCGCTTCACTGAACACACACACACACACACACACACACACACACACACACACACACACACACATGTCAGATATACAGACATCTCCAAAAATAGTGCAAGAAAAAACTAAGAAAAATAGACTTATTTTTTATTATTCAGTGTGTGTCGACTGATCTAACATGAATGTGTGTGTGTGACAGGAGAACCAGTGGCTGGAGAGCGTCTCTCTGCTGATGAAGGACTCTCTGGATGGAGAAATGCAGATGATTGACAATCTATCAGGATCAGTGTTCCATCATTACTGCTCTCCACCAATCAGACGAGACGGCAGGAGCCAATCAGGAGAGGTCAGGATACAAAGACAAATTTTATACTTCCTAAAACTCCAAAGTACTCACTAATTCAGGGATTCCCAAACCCCTTGGACAAAGAGCAAATAAACGTGACGTGATGCCGGTGAATCTGAGCTGGTTCAAACATCTCAACATCACTGTGATCAGATGCTTTCTGAACTGCTGTTTTTCACCGCTGTCATTTTTATTGTGTGTTTGTTTTGTTATTAAGAGGAAAGTTCGCAGCACATATTTATATATTCATCTACATATTCATTAACAGTTCCAACTTCTTTTTACCCCTAAACAAGGTACGAAAAGTAACTTTGCAGTGAGTATATCTGGGTATTTATAGCTGGAATGTTAATGAATCATTCAGTGGAATCAGAATCGTTTGATTTGATTCTCATCCCTCATGAAGCCCGACAGACACGACATGAATGTTCACGTTTGCATGAAATAATCATCATGGCTGAATATATTATATGTAAGACTGATTCTAAATGAAATGAACATGGATACAGCAACTAAAACATGAGGATTCACTGAATATTTATACATAAAGTGTGAAATCTCATTCTGTCTGATTTTAAGAACAGATGCAGTGTTTCAAATCCTGCCCGTGACGGATTGTACTGAGTGTGTGTCTGTGAATGTGAGTGTGTGTGCATGCATTAGGTCATGTGATCGTTCTGATCCCTGCATGCATCAGTGTTTGACAGCTTCCTGCGGTGAAGGTGTGTGTTTTGTAGATCCGGCTGGCGGAGGTCGAGCAAACGTCTCTGATGTCAGAGCAGCTGTCAGATAAATCCTCATCACCGGCTCTGCCTGATGACATCAGCCTGGACGACCGCAGCGTGTACCAGCTGCTGGACAGAGACTTTAAGGTGTGTGTGTGTGTGTGTGTAACACACTCCAGCTCACAGCGCTGTGTGACAGTGATCCTGCTCTGCATTATCATACTGATTAATCATTATTGGCATTGGTAATTAACTGATAAGTGATTGTGGACTCTCGGGTGGATGTGTGAAGCTCCTCTGGGTTCATCTCAGCTGGATGTTCTCGCTTTATCTGTGTTTCTGCTGTCAGACTCGACTCGGCTCCTGTGGAGACTCTCACGAACATGTTTGGCTTGCTCTGAACACTTTAAAGGAACAATTCACACTTATGTTGTTTCAGACATGTTTGACTGAAATAATAGCATTCAAAATTTGGGGTCTGTAAAAAAATGTTTTTGAAAGTAGTCTCTTTGCTAAAATACAGTGAAATATTATTCCAGTGTAAATCAGCTGTTTTCTATGTGAATATATAGTAAAGTGTAATTTATTCCTGTGATCAAAGCTGAATTTTCAGCATCATTACTCCAGTCTTCAGTGTCACATGATCCTTCAGAAATCATTAAAAATATTTCTTATTATTATCATCAATGTTGAAAACAGTAATATTTCTGTGGAAACCATCATACATTTTATACTTCAGATTCTTTGATGAATAGAAAGTAAAAAAACAAAAACAAGAACTTTTATTTGAAATAGAATCTTTTGTAACATTATAAATGTCTTTACTGTCACTTTTGATCAATTGAATGTGTCCTTGATGAATACAAGTATTATTTTCTTAAAAAAAAAAAAAAAAGGATTCTACTGACCCCAAAACCACATTAGTGTATAAACAATAATAGTAACTCAAATAATAACCGCTCGTTGGAATCTATCATTATCATATTTATAATTTATTTTTAAAAGCCTTTATTTCTACATGACTATAAACAATAGATTAGAAGAGGCTCCCCTCTGCGTTTCAGCAAAGGCCTGAAGATAGGAGTCTCTTTTTATCCATTGTTTATAGCCAAGTAAAAATAAAAACTTGTTCATTTTATCAAGTGTGCCAGGGAAAAATAATTAATTAACATTTGCTACTTTTTAATCTGTACTTAGAAATTGATGTCCTTTGCATTTATTTTTTGTTTTTAATGGGGAACACAATAGAAGTCCACTGCAGCACTCAAATCTCATTCAGTCCTGCAGCGTCACACTGTAGGTACAGTGAGATAATAGTGTGTGTGTGTGTGTGTGTGTCCAGGAGGAGCAGGGCAGCGGTGACCTGAGCACAGAAGAGGTCGTGAGCAGAAGCGTTCTCCTTCAGAGCGAGGCGTCCAGCCCAGGAAGAGACAGACAGGAAGTGCGGCGTGAGACGGGTCATTGGCTCCAGTCTCCAGCTCATGCTGGAGGTCAGACTCCATCTGTGTGTTCTGAACACCAGAGCAGCTCTCTTGAAGGCCGTTTACATCAGATGTGTTTTTACTCTTTAAGAGGCCGAGCTAAGAAGCATCTTGTGTTATGTTCCATTAATCCATCCAGCTTTTTCCTGAACACCCTAACAATGCCAACACCCTAGTAAGCAGCTTGGAACCATGTACAACACCATAGCAACACATTGGAAAATGGTCAGAACACCCTAGCAACACCCCATCAACCATATAGCAAACTTTCAACAGCAACAGAGAACAACCTGTTTAACATCTTGCAACCAGACCAAACAACCTTGCGACCACCCAGAGTGCCCTACTTTCTTCATAGCAACACCTTAGCAACCACCCATAACACTGTAGCAACTCTATAGCAACCACCTAAGATAACCAGATAACCATCAGCAACACTTTTACAACCATCAAGATTACCCTAGTAAGCATCTTGCAACTATCTACAGCACTATAGTAACCGCATAGCAATGCCTTGGAAAATGGTCAGAATACCTTAGCAACACCCCAACAACCATATAGCAAACTTCTAACAGCAACACAGAACAACCTAGTTAACATCTTACAACCAGACCAAACACCCTTGCAATCACCCAGAGTGCTCTACCATCTTTATAGCAATACCCTACCAACTCCATAGCAACTGCATAGCAACGCCTTGGAAAATGGTCAGAACACCCCAGCAACCATATAGTATACTTCTAACAGCAACACAGGACAACCTAGTTAACGTATTGCAACCTCACTAAACACCCTTGCAACCACTCAGAGTGCCCTACCATCTCCATAGCAACAACTTAGCAATCACCCATAACACCCTAGCAACTCCATAGCAACCACTCGGAATAACCAGGCAACCATCAGCAAGAATTTCGCAACCCTCCAGATCACCCTAGCAACTACCCAGAACACCCTAACAATACCAACACCCAAGTAAGCAGCTTGCAACTACGTACAACACCATAGCAACTGCATAGCAACGCCTTGGAAAATGGTCAGAACACCCTAGCAACACCCCAGCAACCACATAGCAAACTTCTAACAGCAACACAGAACAACCTAGTTAACGTCTTGCAACCAGACTGAACAACTTTGCAACCACTCAGAGTGCCCTACCATCTCAATAGCAACAACCTAGCAACCAACCATAACACCTTAGCAACTCCATAGCAACCACCCGGATTAACCAGGCAACCAGTAGCAACACTTTCACAGCCCTCTATATCACCCTAACCCCCACCCAGAACATCCTAACAATGCCAACAACCACATACAACATCATACCAATGGTCAGAACACCCTCGCAACACCCCAGCAACCATATAGCAAACTTCTAACAGCAACATAAAGCAACCTAGTTAACGTCTTGCAACCAGACCAAACAACTTTGCAACCACCCAGATCCTTGCAATCTGTTTATCTGTTTGTCTGAGAGACCTCATGGCAAAAAAAGGCTGTAAAAGCCAAAGGCTATTAAAACCTCTTCAAACTTTCTGGTTAGACTTGTCTTTTTTTTTTTTTTTAAATCTGGTTTTGAAAGAACCTCCTTCAAAGAACAGTTACGATGTGTTAATGTAAACGCACAACTAGTCACATTTTGAAAAGAAGTAGTTTTGCACAACAAATTGAAGTGAAACACCTGTTGTGTTCAGCTGATGGTTTGTGTGTGTGGCAGATGTTAGTGGAGGAGACAGCCAGACATCTTCACCTCTCTTTCATCTCCCAGCGGAGTTCTTCCACCCCACCACCGCTGCGATCCCCCAGGGCAGCCCAGCCACCGGAGCGGCCCAGCCGGGCTCCAGACATGCATCTCCAGCCTCGTGGGCTTCTCTTAGGTCCCCAGGGGCCAACAGCAGGGTCATGTGCTCACAGGTAAGACCCGGCACACGTACAACATAATCAGGACTTACAGTCAAGTGTCTAGAAGCCAAAATAAGGATGAAGGGGTCTCGTGTAGACAGACTTTGGCTTCAGGCATGCTTGGCTCCCTGTAAGTTGAGTAAAACCCACCGATCAGACGTCAACCAGTTTTACACTTCTACCTGCTTATCCCTTTGCTGTGATGCTGGTTTGTTTCTCCTTCCAGTGACTCTTTTGTTGTTTCTTACTGCAGACATCCCACAGTAACTCCTCTCTGGCCACGGGCAGTTCCGTGGGCAGCCTGCAGACCACGCTGGAGGAGGGCGTCTCCCCGCCAGGAGATCCGACGCTGCCTTTAGTCTGCAGAACCCACATTCCCCCTCCAGAACTCACTCAGAGACCTCGTACTTCACAGACTGCGTTCAACCTCCAGGCCACCAGGGGGCAGCAGAGGAGTCAGGGCAAATACAGTGACTGCACAAACCCTAACTGGATCCGACGGGACTCCACAGAACCATCAGATGAGGACATGGGAGTTAGTCCTGGAGGACTCGGTCAGGCTGGTAACCCTGAACAGTTGTCGGATAACCTGAGTAGCTTCTCTCTGACCTCTCTGCACCCGCCCGACTCGCTGGCGCCGCCGCTGGCCAAGAAGTGCAACAGCACTGGGAGCTTAGTACAGGGGAGCCTAGCCGTCCAGAATAAAGATGGGAGGTGCTTTTACGGATTCAACCCCTGGACTGAAGCGACAAGTGAGGAAACGGAGAGGGAGGCGTCACCCATTGGTGCCAAGACGTGCAGCCAGACTGTGGGTTCCAGCTGCCGTAAGAACAGATGAAATGCATGCTTCGGTCCAGGTATGGGACGATGTTTGATCTGTTCTCTGAACTCGTCTCCACATTTCTCTTGAGTGACACATCTGTTTCCTGCCGTGCTATTCGAAACTCACAGCCGCGGCAGCACAGTGTTGTTTCTTCTTCAGGGCATTACACTGGACGCCTCAGAGGAGATGCAGTAGACATGGAGTAGCGTTCTACAACATGAACTGAGGAACTCATAGGCAAAAACAGACTTAACTACCCCACCAGCCTGAGTGTGTAGCGATCTTTAGGTCACACTGGGCGTGTAGCATGTGACGCATTCAAATGCAGAAAGCTGTGTCATGTCGAAATTACTGCCATTATTCTGTACTGTGGTTACGAAAATAATTTTCTTCTTCAGCATTTTTGTCTTGCGTTCCAGTAACAGTGAGACACTGTGTAGGATAAGACTTATTTTCAGAGAAATTTGTTGGCAACTTGTTGACTAAATTTAGTTTGTATTGACTTTTTATCCAAGACGAATTCTCTGGATGACGTTTAAATACTGGGAAACAAACAAAAATACTGAACAAGACAAGAGGTGTGTCTGAAATCTCATACTATGTACTGCATTTGATGGGAAATTAACTTTGAGACCATTAAAAATTAAGTTTGAATCAAAGAAATCCGGATGAAATACCTGCCATGTTGTCATTAGCTATGTTTCCTACCAATGTCGCAAAATTGAAATATCGCATAAAACATTTGCGAATAAAGCAGCGTTTCCATCCCATGTGTTCAAGAGAACAAAATCATCACTCCCTGGGAAATTGCCGCAAAATATCTGCAATAAAAACATAAGTTTCTTCAATCAGTCCTCCTCCATCATAAATGAGTTTGTCTCAGAGCATCAGACGAAACACGATAAACGCTGTCATGTGATCTTGCGTTCGGATGCTGGTGTTTGGGAACACAATCGTGTGAAACGCTTCTGGAGGAATTAAACCAAATCATTCTGATGACAGACTTTGACTCAGTCGTTTCAGAAGAGACTGTCCTCCTCCGAAAAATGACCCTATAAACCAATTTGGTGTTTGCAAACAGCGATGACGTTTTTGTGGGCGGAGCCTAGCTGGTTGCAGAAAATGTCAGTTGAGCAGTAGAAGTCTATGGAAGCCACGAAATAAAAGTTAATTTCGAGTTTATATCTCACAATTCTGACTTTTATTTCTCGCAAATCTGAGTTTACATCTCACATTTCTTACAAAGAAAAACAGAATTGTGAAATAAACTCACAATTGCGAGTTATAAAGTCCGAACTGGGAGTAATAAACACGCAAATGCAAGAAGGAAAAAAAGTCAGAATTGTGAAATAAAAATTATGTTTAAAAGTTATCTATGTAAAATATTATAGGTTTAAATTATTTTAATTATAATTATTTCATGCTGTAACTGCTATGTATGCATGTCCTCTGAACTGCATATGTGAATATTATGTAGACTTACTGTTTACATCAAATTCCTGCTTTAATAGTAGACTAATCCTTCATCAGTCCAGTCTGTGAAACGTCTCTGTTTATCTTCAAATGACGTTTTCAACAATGGTTTTCTTTAAAAATGAAGACTATATTTTTTGCATTCCAACATCCAGAGGCACAGCAAAAAATGTTTCTCTTATTCTGTGGATTTTGCACATTTTCTCACAATTGCTACCGCTATTTTTCTGCAACCAGTATGCTCGCGCAGCTTCAAGTGACGTAATTGTGACGTCTGCTCCAAAGTGGTCTATAGGTCGTTTTTTCAAGCATCTTTTTATGACCTATATATACGTTTTAAAGTCATGCGCCTTCTAGCTGGCGTAAAAATAATGACAGTGTCGTGTTACAACTGAAATGACGTATGACCGTCGTTACCAATCAAAATGCTTGTTCATTTAAATGCAATGTGTGGATTTTTACACTGTCACTTTCCTGCTATTTGTCCTATTTCCATTTAGAAAAAATAATTTCTTAACAACTACTCCAGCCCTAAACCTACCCTTAGTGATTTATAGTGCATACACACTTTATGAGCACAAGCATTGCCTGGGATCGAACCCATGATCGCATATTGTTATATATTGCAATGCTCTACCATTTGAGCTACAAGAAACCTGAAATATGACGCAGATAAAAGGGAACAATGCATTAAAATGAAAGTGTCCTGTTGTCGATAGGGGCGCAACTTTAGCAAACGCTCCTATGGGTCGTATTTCAGGGAAGTGACAAACGACCTATATAGGCGTATTGGTTGGAGAACATGTTGTTTCAGAACCACCAAACCAACATTTGAGATGCTGCAATGCCATTGGTCTGCTGGTTAGTCCAGTTATCCAATCACAGCCTCTGCTGAGGCATAGTCACATGCATGGGTTTATTGTTGCGCATTAAGGGATTCATTTGGTAACTTATCGGATAAATAATGTATCCGCCTCAATTGAGCTGAATTGATGCGTTTTTTTAATGCGCATTTTTACATTTATGCGCATCTTGGTGTTTCCATCCGCCGTTATTTTATGCGATATCCCAAAATGCACATTTAAAATACTTGGATGGAAACATAGCTATTGTCATGTGACCACATTTGCGTTGTTTCACTGCCATTCAAAACTACTTTTCCGTGGCTTCCTGGGATATTAAAGTGTTCATCAGATGTGCATTTTAGAATCTCGCTGGAAGTTGTAGGTCATTTGGGTATGATTATGTTTTACAAATTTGGACATATTGCCTATTTCATGTACTGTATTTCATTTACTATATATTAGTTAAGTAGGTATATTTTTCATACTTTTTACAGTGAACTGAAACTTTTATGAAAGCTCTGAAAATGGCAGCGGTTTTGGCAGTAAAAGGTAGTTTGGTATCTATTGATATTTTCTTTATTTTTAAAGATCATCTGAAAATGAGCTACAGACACAAAAGAAGCTGATTGTTGCTCTAGAAACGTATCATTTCTGAGTCAGAGGATGTGTTCAGTTGTGATCTCGTGCAGTAATTCTCGAGCGCGGCGAAGAACGACATCGTTCGCTTTATTCTCATGTAGGAGGATTGAGTTTTAGCAGCCGCCCACAGATCATTAGTGCTGCTGGGTGAGTTTATAAATGTGTGATGGTAGTTAAGAACCTTGACTTGACTGAAGAAACATCTCAAACAACGACACACACACCCCCTGAATGCTGAACTCTACTACGGGATATGAAGGGTTTGTTTTTGGATGTTCTGTCTTGCTTGTATAATGATGGTAGAAACAGAAACATGAGCTCTGATCCTAAACCCAGTGAGCTGACCGTCATTTTTCAGCTTTATAATTACATCTTCTCAAGAAACTGTGAGTTGTGCAACAACCTTGGGAGTTAGTTTTATCATCCAGCAGGGGTGAAAATTTTGCATCTGATCCCACAACATAAATGTAATTCACGTAGGTGTAATTCATGGACGGGATTATGCTAATTATGAATGAGTGTGCACGTGCGCCCTATTTACAGATGATTGGAGTTCATTAACATATGTTTAACTAGCAAATCTGTTTGTAAATCAGGAGAAGAGTTTTTGGGAAGGTTCATTTTATGCACAATTTACTCCAAATTTATTTACGAAAGTTTCATTAATGAAGTCCAGTGTGTGAGTGTGTGTGTGTGTTAACATGACCAATAATTGAGTTCAGTCTCTGGTGAAGGTCGAATGACGGTCCCTATGTAGACGTCAAGGTCGCGCACGAGGGTTTGGATGAGAGCTGATGTTTGTCTCTGGAAAAGTGCATGAGAGATGATGTCACTGTACTGTGAAGATGGCAAAAAGTGTTTTATTTTTAAAGTATTCAGTGAAATGTCATTCTTCTACTTGCGTGTTATTACGTCTCTGTCTTCCACTTTTGCATTTTGTACAAAAGTCTCACTAAATGCATAAAATCACATTTGGTTCCTCTTGGATGATGAAGTATGAGGCCCAAAACGTACTTGTGTACGCAAGAACACGAACTCTTCTGGATATACGTAACATTTCACTCATCAATCATACGCATCTTTTTTTTAAAACGCTGGCGGGGAAAGAGTTAATGAGAAACGGAGGCAGATCAGTGCAATGATTTCGCTGATTTTGTTTCTCATTTGCACAGCTGATTTGTTTGTAAAGGACTCTCAATGCACATTAATTTGCATGATTACATTTAAATTTATGTAGTCTTTAGTGTCGTTACTCCAAACACCTGCTGTGATTGAATCGTTCTCACTGGAGCACTGAAAGAAATCTGAGCAAACCAGTTACAAAGACAAACATTCGTTTTTCAGCCATCTGATGTGAGATATATATCAAATGTTCTCAGCTCTGGTCCTCGAGGGCCACTGTCCTGCAGAGTTTGGCTCCAGCTCTAATCAAACACACCTGAACTTGCTAATTAAGCTCTTCGGGATTACTAGACAGCTACAGGCAGATGAGTTTGTTCAAGGTTGGAAGTCAAACTCTGCAGGAAAGAGACCCTCGAGAACCCCTGATATAAAGTGCACACCTGCAGTATTTAGTTTAAATAATCATGTTTTCCACACTCTTTGAACAGAAGATTATTTAATAATATTCATCAATTGAACAATACATAGTTCTAAATAGCAATATTTAACTATATATTTATACTGAAACATGTTGAATGGCACTTCCGTGAACATTTTTAAATGATTCATCTAATTGTTTTGAATGGATTCAGTGAAATGGGCCGTTCAGTGATTGATGTACATGAACTGAATCATCAGTGTGTGTTTGCTACTGAAGTTTAAACTCAAGACTTTATTTAAACATCACGCGGCATGTGTGAGTTGTGAGACGGGTGTGAAACTGGCCTGCTGACCCAATATAAAGCATTTAAAACCATTGCAATATTTACATATCTTGGTTAGTTTTATATTGCCAATAGAATTATAGGGTAAATATTCTGTTTCATTTAGATGAAGCTGACGTTCAGAGGAGTTTGATCTGGCGTCGTGTGCTGTATTTCATCATTCACAGTGATAATAAAGTGTCTGAAGTGCTTCTGTGATGTTGTTGAATCAGCAGAGTTTGGGCTCGTGTCAGTAACCGGTCAGATTCTAGTTGTCTCGTGTGGAATCAGTGCTTGATTCTTCTTCTCTGAGGTCTGTCAGAGTTTTCTCATGACTGAGTTTGATTTTAGGGTGAAGGGTTCATTTACAGATGAGATCGATCTCAGTGAGGTGTCAGAGGAAGCTGCTCTTTGAAGTTCAAGCTGCTCACATGAAGATCAGAGCGTCTTCTCTGGCTTTGCATCTGATTTTACACTCGATGCCCAACGTAAGTAAAATTATTTAACATGTAGATATGTATAACTATTTAATTAGTAATTTTGATTTATTAATATAGCCATGAAGGAGGATTGATTTCATACAATAAGGTCCCATTTGTTAACAGTAATTAATGCATGAACTAACAATGAGCAGTATATTATGTTATTTAATAAAAGTATTTCATTGGTCATTGTTTGTTCACGTTAGTTGCATTTAACTTTAACAGTTTTGATTTTAAAAATGTGTTAGTAAAAGTTAAAATGTAAATAAATGTTAATTGAAAGAGAATGAAGAATGAAACATTATTTTATGCATTATCTTGTTTTTAACACTCATGATGCATCTGATGAGTCTGTTTTGTCCCAGAGGTACATTATTTATGTATTTTCAATACATAGTTTTAGTACGACGATGAAACTTTGTATGTGTGTTAAAACTGTCAAAATACACATCATTTATTTTTTTCAGATTTTTTAAAATAAAACATGCAAGAGATGCAACTGTTTGCCATTTTGACCTGAAAGTGAACTGTGGCTTTAAACAATTTTTATTTTAAATTTGTCTCAAATTACTAATTTAAAATACATTTGGCCTCTTTACACAGACACACTGGGGCTGCATTTTATTTATACATTTTAACATAATAATAAATCTGAAAATAAAATGACAAATTAAATCTAATGTCTGTATCAAAAGATCAGAGAGTAAACAGTCTAAATTTGAAAAAGGAAAGAGGGATGAAAAAGAAGTGCAGATTTATATAACGATCTCTTTATGATATTTTGGTGAACAGACTTTCAATGGAGAGACAGAAATCTCAGATTTCATTAAAAATATCTTAATTTATGTTTCAATTATGAACAAAAGTCTTGGAGCAACATGAGCAAGAGTAAATGATGACAGAATCTTCATTTCTGGGAACTAACCCTTTAAGGTAAAACACAACTACACTGTGCTTCTGTTCATCAGGGTGTTTTATTCTATTTTTTTTTCTGTCTGAACTACAGGATTACAGTGTGAGTTTTATCATTTGTGTTGATGTGACTGATGCTGCAGATCAGAGGAGCAGATGTGTGTGTTTCTGGACATCTGTCCACATCTGCTGCTGGACCCTGAGCTGACGACCGTCTCATTAGCATATGCAGATGACCCGCAGAGGCCACAGCGGGAAGCCAATCAGTTACTGTTTGTCTGGACAGGTTTGAACAAGAGCAGAGCTGTGTGTGTGTGTTTCTGTCTCTCTTCATTTGACTTCATGCAGATGAACTGCGGTCAGTTATCATGCCGCCCACCGGTAACATCACAGCATCCAGCAGTAGAAACACCCACGACGGCCATCAGCACGTCCAGTAATAAGATCACGGTCAGTGTCCGTTCCTCCGGTGCAGTCTGATTCACTCTGTCTGCCTCGATTTACTGTGACATGATGAGATAATGGCTCTGTGTGATTCAGTCTGCAGTGTGTCCGTCTCCATCTAATCTCTCTCTCTCTGTGCTGGTGGATCAGAGTTATCGGAGTGGAGAGTTTGACTCTAAAAGGCTATTCCAGTACAGATGACAATAACGGGAGACGGGGGTAAAGTGTGCCACTGCGCTTAAAGCAACAGCTCCACAGAATGACCTATAGAGGATGATAGGGGTGACACTTAAAAATTAATCTTTGGTCAAATGTATTTTTTAGGCATTTCTGTGTGTGACATCATGCTTTAGACATCTAAAACATGTATTAAATAAAACATTTAAAATATTGAAGTCAGTTTTTATTTTACTTTTATTCAGTAATGAAGCAATAAATTGATCAAAAGTGACAGTAAAGATGTTTATAATGTTCCAAAATATTTTATTTCAAATAAAGGCTGTTGTTGAAGTTTCAGCTCAAAATCCCCCACAGATCATTTATTATAGCTTGTTAAATTCGCCCCTATTTGGGTGTGAGCAAAAACATGCCGTTTTTGTGTGTGTTCCTTTAAATGCAAATGAGCTCCGCTTTCCAGAAGAGGGCGGAGCTTTAACAGCTCAACAACAACAAAGCTGGAGAATCTCACGCAGCCAAAATGAGGAAAGTGTTCATCCTTACATTGTTCAAACCGGAGTCGACACTGATGGAGAGACTCAGGAAGAAGTTACAACTTTTAGACGTTTCTGAATGGTTAGTGGATAAATTGATGTAGTTGCTGTGGAGTTGATTCAACTCATCCACTAGCATGTGCCGTCATGTTCATCTTTTGTGTTGAATTGACCCTCGTTTGTGAAGCAGTCCGGTGTAAAATGACGGCATGACAACAACACTCGACTACAACAACTCTTCCTCTTCTCTAAAGCAGCCCAACATGGCCCCGCCCCCTTTGTTGTGTGTTCTCGGGGGCGGGGTTTATGTAAATTTTAGGGTTTGTGATGTCACCAACCCGGGAAGAAGCTCATTGTAGCCCCTACCAAGCGATTTCTATAAAGGAAAATGTCTCTCTTTGCATTGAACTTTGAGTGTTGTAACTTTGCAGATGTTGTTTATGATCAAACAGCAACATTACACCTTAACTAAAGTTAAAAAAGTGAAATCATAATCAACCACCCCTTTAAACTACATTTCAAAGGTTGTTCTGTGTAAAGAAAATACTTTTTTTGGTTGCACAGTAAAGATACGAAGTCTAACCGCCTTTAGTACACTGATCTTAGCTGTTGTGTAGTGAAGGAGTAATGAGACTAATAGGCTACTCATCATTAGATCGATCAGAAATAAAGCTGTAATGACTTCAGAAGTTTTAGTGATGCAGTGAAGAGTCAATCTAGTCCTGACACACGTCAGCTTTCAGCTCTGAATATCTCATGCAAGCCTGAACGACGTGATATGAAGATTTACAGACATTTACAATAAGGACTCCCGATTCAATTTGAGTTTCAATTTACTCGTTTAATCACTGTGCGCCACTGCCACCGATAGCACTTTAATTAGACACAGCCATGATGCTGTTCAAACCCGCTGGAAGCCGACAGCTCATAACACCACTGCACAGATTCATGATTAATACGCTTACTTGCAATATCTGCACTTATAAGAGAGCGTTATGATTCTAACACATTCCTGGACGAGGAAATCATGAAGGAGCCGTTGGAGACGGTCTGAAGGGACTCGACTTGTTATTCAACAGCAGAATCAGAACCTGGAAAGATTCATTCTGTTTTGAGTAAAAACAAAAATAGCTCAACATATGTGCATTTATGATGAATGATCCGCCTCAAACTACGTTATAATTACTGCAGTTCAGCCTTCAAACTGGAAGTCGAGCAGCGAATGAACGTCAATCTTTTAGTATGTTGTGGCAGAAAGTGTGACCGATAGCATATGGCATATTTTTGTCTCTAAACTTTAAAATACAAACCCGATTCCAATAAAGTTGGGACACTGTACAAATTGTGAATAAAAAAGGAATGCAATAGTTTACAAATCTCATAAGCTTACATTTTATTCACAATAGAATATAGATAACATATCAAATGTTGAAAGTGAGACATTTTGAAATGTCATGCCAAATATTGGCTCATTTTGGATTTCACGAGAGTTACACATTCCAAAAAAGTTGGGATAGGTAGCAATAAAAGGCCGGGAAAGTTAAATGTACATATAAGGAACAGCTGGAGGACCAATTTGCAACTTATTAGGTCAATTGGCAACATGATTGGGTATAAAAAGAGCCTCTCAGAGTGGCAGTGTCTCTCAGAAGTCAAGATGGGCAGAGGATCACCAATTCCCCCAATGCTGCGGCCAAAAATAGTGGAGCAATATCAGAAAGGAGATTCTCTGAGAAAAACTGCAAAGAGTTTGAAGTTATCATCATCTACAGTGCAAAATATCATCTAAAGATTCAGACAATCTGGAACAATCTCTGTGCGTAAGGGTCAAGGCCGGAAAACCTCACTGGATACCCGTGATCTTCGGGTCCTTAGACGGCACTGCATCACATACAGGAATGCTACTGTAATGGAAATCACAACATGGGCTCAGGAATACTTCCAGAAAACATTGTCAGTGAACACAATCCAGCGTGCCATTCGCCGTTTCTCTGGGTCAAGGCTCATTTAAAATGGACTGTGGCAAAGTGGAAAACTGTTCTGTGGTCAGACGAATCAAAATTTGAAGTTCTTTTTGGAAAACTGGGACGCCATGTCATCCGGACTAAAGAGGACAAGGACAACCCAAGTTGTTATCAGCGCTCAGTTCAGAAGCCTGCATCTCTGATGGTATGGGGTTGCATGAGTGCGTGTGGCATGGGCAGCTTACACATCTGGAAAGGCACCATCAATGCTGAAAGGTATATCCAAGTTCTAGAACAACATATGCTCCCATCCAGACGTCGTCTCTTTCAGGGAAGACCTTGCATTTTCCAACATGACAATGCCAGACCACATGGCTGCGTAGAAGAAGGATGCGGGTACTGAAATGGCCAGACTGCAGTCCAGATCTTTCACCCATAGAAAACATTTGGTGCATCAAAAAGAGGAAGATGCGACAAAGAAGACCTAAGACAGTTGAGCAACTAGAAGCCTGTATTAGACAAGAATGGGACAACATTCCTATTCCTAAACTTGAGCAACTTGTCTCCTCAGTCCCCAGACGTTTGCAGACTGTTATAAAAAGAAGAGGGGATGCCACACAGTGGGAAACATGGCCTTGTGTTGTGTTTTTATTCACAATTTGTACAGTGTCCCAACTTTTTTGCAATCAGGTTTGTAATAGTTCAGGAAAAAATGAAAGTGAATTACAACATTAAACAAGATATTTACCAGAATATTCACACTTTTCCTTTTAAAAGCTCCTCAAATGCGCAGAAGTTTATTAAACTCGTCACGAACTGAAAATTAACCCCATTGTTTTCCAGGCTAACAAAAATATGTTCTAAGTTATAAAAACATTATTTCTCAATGTTCTCTGAACGTTCAAAACATCCAGGTTTTTAAAATGCTTTTTCTTGGTTATGTGATGATTAAAGGTGCAGTAAGCGATTTCTGAGAAATGCTGTTGAAGAGTCTTCTGTTGTGTGAGGATCAGGCACAAGTTTAAGTTATGAGATGATAATCGTCCTCTCTGAAGTGTCATTTGTACATGTTCAAGCTGTTTGATGGCACTGATGTAAAACCTGATTTGACAGGTTTGAATATGCAAAAGAAAGTTGCAGCAGAGGAAAGATTTCAGCAAAAAACAACCCAGATTTGTTTTTTTGCCTTCACAGCATCATTTCACACACACACTTCCCATTTTATACTATTTTCAAGTGAATCAAATTGTGTTTAATGCTCTAATCACTTCTTTGAAATGATGATTTGCTGATGATTTGTTGGCTGGAGCTTCTTTAAATCTTCTCTCTGTGCCGCAGAGGTTCGTGTTAAATCATGAAGTTTCGTCTCGCTCAGTGTGTGTGTGTGTGTGTGTGTGTGTGTGTGTGTGTTTATAGATGTGATTGATATGAGAGTCAGTTGAGAGCGTGTCGTGTCAGTCTCTGATAAAAGGAAGGAAAACACAAAGAAAGACTCTTTGATCTCCTCCTTTTCCTGTCGCTTCTCTCAAGAGCGTGTCGCTGTTTGCTTGTTGTGACTGTCAGCCGTCGACACACAAATACAGTCTCACGCGAACATCATCAGCGTTAGTCGTGCTGTCAGTCTGTGTGTGTGTGTGTGTGTGTGTGTGTGTGTGTGTGTGTGTGTGTGTGATCTGGTCCCACTGGAGTCTCTCCGTGTGTTCAGCATATGCTGGCTGAGACTCAAAGGTTTCCGCACACACACATTTCCACCAACGCCATTCAATTCAAATTCAAAATCCCAAAAAATTGCTTTATTGTCATGACTGTAAATAAAAAAAAATATTGCCAAAGCTTGAAATACATATAAAACTATAACAACATAAAACACCAACGCCACTATCTGATTCTCTCTCTCTCTCACACACACAAACTCACACACACATAAACAAACACACACACACCTAAACACAAACTCACACACACTCTCTGTCTCTCTCACACACACACACACACTCACACACACACAGTCTCTCTCACACACACACACACATCATTTCGACTTCGATTGTGACATAAATCAAAATGACTGTCATATTTTTACATTTTTATGGCATAATTTTGACTTTTTCTCACGATTATGTCATAATTATGACTTAGTACATCATAATTTAGACTCTCACAGTTTCAATTTGTCATCGACATAAGTCATAATTTTGACTTGGAATGCCATATTTTTTACTTTTTGTCATATTTTTGACTTTTTAATCTCATGATATCTGATGATCTTATGAAATCTTATGATTTCATGTTATAATTGACTTAGTATGTCAATTTTGACTATCTCATCATTTTGATATGTAATTATGACTTAGTATATGATCTTCATGACTGAATCTCAGGTGTGTGTCTGAGCAGCAGTGGATTCTCGACGCTTCAGGTCATTCAAACGCTGCTTCAGATTTCTGTGGAAACCGTCATACATTTTATTCTTCGCGATTCTTTGATGAATAGAAAGTTCAAAAGAACAGAATTTATTTGAAATAGATTCTTTTTCAACATTATAAATGTCTTTACTGTCACTTTTGATCAATTTAAAGCATCTTTGCTGAATAAGAGTGTAATTTTATTCAGATGTTTGATCTTTGTGAAGGTGTTGTTCAGCTCTTCTCACCTCCACTCGTCCGTCTCGTCTGAATGTGTTCATGCACTGAATCAGCGTGTGATTGGATGAGTATTGATCACATGAGCACACAGGAGGGAGTCAATCAGGATATTAATTGTGCTCGGGTCGCTGTGAATCCTGAAGTTCTCTCGTTCTCATCTGATAACTGAGTTTCCACATGCAGAAAATCCTCCTCCTGCTCTTCCTCCCAGAACTCTCACAGTTCAGCTGTCGGTAAAAACAAAGAATCAGGCTGGTGTTTCTCAGCGAGACTCACGACGGGCCGCCGCCGGCTGTTTGCCGAGTGTGAAATTGAAAAGCATTGTTGATTTTGGCCTCAGTGATTGAAATAGTTTGGGATGGTCACACGGATTTTCTCTCAGCGTTCAATGGAAAATCATCGTAATCTGTGCTGTGATTCTCAGAGGCACGAGATGGATGGGAATACTGATCTGTGTTCAGTGTGTGATCAGATCACATCATGATGAAGTGTTCGAGTCATTTCAGTGTGCATTTGTCTCTTTAATTCTCTTCTCCCCATAAAACTGGACGATGATTTACATTTCTGCAATAATTAGAAGGCAAATAAATGTACACATAAAAATAAAGCTTCCAAAAGGGGGTTTCACAGCGATGCCATTTTTCAATGATCATCTCTCAAAAGAACCATGTTTTCTTACTGTGAAGATCATTTTAATAATCTTTCACTATAAAGAATCTTTTGTGCGATGGAAAGATGTTAAAAGTTCTTCATGGAGTTCTTTATTTTTAAGTGTAATACGCCTCTTGTGTTGATATAAGCAGTGAATGACAGAGTTGGTTTAGGGAAGATGGGATGTTTTCTGGTTTACTTTAGGAAAAGCTTATACAAAGTTTCAAATCTCTGGTGATCTCACACACACATTTACTGCGGTACGTGACCCAGATTTCACTGCAAAATAAAGATGAAGAAACTGAAGATATTTTTGGGTGAACACAATATGTTTGTGAACTCAGAACTGATTATTAGAGCATGCCTAACCGTGGTAAAATTTGAGTAACTTAATGCTTTTATAATACAGATGGATTGATAAAACATGTTTTGCACCAGTTCAAGAGTTTTAAAAGCTCCAAACAGCATCTCTTCCTCTGATCATCGATCTATGAGCCTCAGCAGACACAAAAACTGAGTTCATACTTTTTAAAATGTGCTTCACAGTCGACCTTCTTCCCTGAATCTTTGACTAATCGTTCGCTCTCCATCTCAGTCTCTTGTCGAGTGTTTCAGTGTTCTCCGTGTGATTCCTCCGGTCCTCAGGTGAGATTGCCGTGATGATGGATGTCAGCAGTGATCTCCGCAGCGCTCCGATGATGCTCTGGTGTTCTCCTCATCAATATTAATGTGCTGCTTCTCAAACACTCACAGATTTGGGATCAGGACTGTACAGGGAAACAATCATGTGAATCATTATAACGGCAGTGAGACGATAATCACCTGCATGAGCTCAACGACACACATGATGCTGCGGGTCAGAGATACACTGCATAAAATGCTGTTCTTACTTAGAGTTTTTGTCTTGTTTCCAGTTCAAATATCTAAAAGTTCTTAGATGAAGAAGCCTTTTTGGTAACACTTTATTTAAAGGGGTGTGCATAAGACTGACATGACACCTTCATAATCTTGACATGACACATATCATGAATAAGAAGGAGGTTTTATGCATGTTTATGACAACTGTCATTAAATGTCATTCGCTCAATTATGTCATTTTTAATGCAAAGATGACATTGTTTGAGATGTCTTTGTTACTACAACTTGACATAAACCAAGACATCATAACCTGTCATAAACATGACATAGCAGATTAATTATCAAACTTACTTAGCTTTATGGGTTAACATTACATTACATTATTTTGGTAACACTTCAGTATAGGGAACACATATATAAACGATTAACTATGACTTTTCCCTCAATAAACTCTTAATTTACTGCTTATTATAGTTAATTGTTAGGTTTAGGTATTGGGTAGGATTAAGAATGTAGAATAAGATCATGCAGAATAAGGCATTAATATGTGCTTTATAAGTACTAATAAATAGCCAGTATTCTAGTAATATGCAGTTAAAACTAGTTAAAAGACCCTAAAATAAAGTGTTACCATTATTTTATAACAATGTCATCTTTTTAAGAAGTTTGAAATTGTCTATTATCTGACCTTCTGTTGGAGGACACGTAAAAAAAAAAAAAAAAACATGAAATGAAAAATAGTCATGACGCTGTTATAAAATTATTTGTCTGAGTATTGTCACTTAATGACATTTTAATGACAAGTTCAATTTGTACCACTGTACTTGAGCTCAAGATACATATTCATGACACTATTATAATGGCCTCATGTCAAAACCAACCACATGACAGTTTAATGTAATGTTAACCCATAAAGCTAAATGATGTCAAGTTGTCATGACAAAGACACTGACAGGTTATGATGTGTTGGTTTATGTCAAGTTGTCATAACTCGGACATCACAAACAATGTCATCTTTTGCATTAAAAATGACTTAATTGAGCAAATGACACAATGACAGTTGTCATAAACATTCATAAAACCTCCTTCATATTCATGACACGTGTCAAGATGTCAAGATTATGAAGGTGTCATGTCAGTCTTATGGACACCCCTTCAAGTGAAGGGTTACCGCATTTTCTTGACAAGTAAAAATTATTTTCTTGTTTTTAGGAAAAATAAGTTAAAATTAAGTGAGTTTTTCCTTAAAACAAGCAAAAATAATCTGCAAATGTGGTAAGAAAAATAATCTTAATGAGGTTTTCCCAACTGAAAACAAGGTTATATAGTTTATTTTTGGTTTGAAATAAGATTATTTTGCTTGTTTTAAGGAAAACCTCATTTTCCTAAAAAGAAGAAAATTATTTTTACTCGTCAAGAAAATGCTTCTTGATTCAAGAAATTTAAGATATTTTGACTAGTAACAAGACAAAAACTCTAAGTAAGAAAAGCATTTTTTTGCAGTGTAAACACAATCAATGCTTTTATTTTATTCAAAAGTGACATTAAAGACATTTATAATGTTACAAAAGATTCTATTTCAAATAAATTCTGTTCTGTTCATCAAAGAATCCTGAAGAATAAAATGTATGACGGTTTCCACAGAAATCTGAACTGTTTTCAACATTGATAATAATCATAAATGTTTCTTGAGCATCAAATCATCATATCAGAATGATTTCTGAAGGATCATGTGACACTGAAGACTGGAGTAATGATGCTGAAAATTCAGCTTTGATCACTGGATATAAATTACACTTTACTATATATTCACATAGAAAACAGCTGATTTACATTTAATAACATTTTCATTTTTTTACTGTATTTTTGATCAAATAAATGTAGCTCTGGTGAGCAGAAGAGACTAAATTATCATAATCTGCTGCGTCTGTTTGCTCCCAGATCAGCTCATGAGCGTCAGGCACAGTTTCAGCACACAGACGCCCACCGCTGCTCCTCTGAGCACATCAAACGCTTTCACCAGTACGGCAAACGGCCATTAGGATTACAGAGCGCAGCGAGAGCGGATCAGCGGCCGTATGCTAACAGCTGAGACTAAATCTGCTGTTCCAGCCTTCACCGCCATCAGAGGAGACCATTCACAACCACTGCGGAGAACCAGTTCACCCGGGATTGAGGGAGAATTCACTCAGTAATCCTTCATTATCTTTAACTGTGTAAAGCGCTGATCACCAAACCACATTTAAAGTCACCATGAAATTTAATTTGACTATATATATATATATCTATATATATATTTATGGAATATTGCAGTGTTTATTCATCATTATTGTGTTAACTTCATGTTCTGGTAATCTTGAATCAGAATATCTTCCTCTTGCAGCATCTCTTCTCTTCTCTGATGATGATGGCGGGGCAACCTGTCACTCACATGAGATCCACCAATAGCAAACCACAACCATCCAATCAAAATCAAGCCCCGCCCTACATTTGTTCTTGTTCCAGAAGCGTTTCACTCGGATATACGACATGATTTTGAACAAAATCAGTTTCTGGAGTTCAAAACAGCTTGTCAAAGTGATCTTTCCAGAAAAGTTCGCTCCAGCTGTTAAACACCTTCAAACTCCCATTGGTCTGTTCAACGATGACATATTCGGTGGGTGTGGCTCTAAGGCTCCGCCTTCTTTTGGGGTTTAAATGTTCTCCGGTTCATTTTTTTCTGTGATCAGACACTTTCTGAACTGCTGCTTTCTGTCATTTTTGTTGTGTGTGTATTTTGTTGTCGTGTTTCTGATCATTGGTGTGTGAATGCGGACGGTCATGTGTTGATGTTCGTCTGTGACGTCAGAAATCTGCAGAAGGTCAGAACGAGTCGTTTCTGTTTAGTTTCAGTAAATGCTCTTGAGCAGAGCAGGAAGATTTATGATCTGAAAGTTGCAGGATTTTTTCATAATATAATGGACTTTTTTTATTCTGAGAAGATCATAGAGATTGTTGGACATGATAAAGCAAAACTGAATAGAAGAAATAAACAAAAGACAGAGATAAGCTTTAGAGGAGTGTGTGTGTGTGTGTGTGTGTGTGTGTGTGTGTGTGTGTGTGTGTGTGTGTGTGTGTGTGTGTGTGTGTGTGTGTGTGTGTGTGTGTGTGTGTGTGTGTGTGTGTGTGTGTGTGTGTGTGTGTGTGTGTGTGTGTGTGTGTGTGTGTGTGTACCTACTTAACTATATTTTGGGGACAATTTTGTACCCAGAAGTGATCAAAACCTGACAAAATCTCCTAAAACCTCCCTTTAGGGACGTCCTCATTTGTAAAACTGGTTTAAAATAAAGTAATTAAAGGTTTTATAAATAATGTAAATATGCAGAATGTGTCCTGTGATGGTTAGGTTTAGGTGTAGGGGGAGAGAATGTCCATAAAAACCATTATGCCTATGGAGAGTCCTCACTGAGATAGCTAAGTAAATGTGTGTGTGTGTGTGTGTGTGTGTGTGTGTGTGTGTGTGTGTGTGTGTGTGTGTGTGTGTGTGTGTGTGTGTGTGTGTGTGTGTGTGTGTTCAGCTGATAAGTAATGATGAATTACAGTGAAATGTGCAGCTCTATTATCTAAAGGTCAGGATGTTAAGCCGCTGGTTTCTGTGGTGATTTCTAGAAGGAGACACTCGTGGCCTTTTCTCCTCTCTTTCTCTCTGTCAGTTCCTCCTGAAGATGATTTTCCACTACATGTTTCAGATTTCTCAATCTATACATCTACATAACAGTTGAGGAATCTTAAAACAAGCAGCATGTGCAGAAAAATCACTGAGCAATATTTCTTCGGTTTCTGTTCTATGACCAGACTCAGATTTTTTGCACTGATTTTGGGGGAATAACACACGGTAAAATGTGTTAAATTGAACTGAAAGTTTAATCAAATGATCCAAAATATTTTATAAACACAGTGTGGAATTGTGCAGGTCTGAAAACACGCCTCCATTTCATCAGTTCTGCTCAGTTTATTTACTATGGCACTTTTCATTTAGTTTCAAAGCCGCTTTAAAGGAAAAGTGCTTCACAGAGATGGTTACGCAAATTAGGAAGAACTTTAAGAGGAACAAAGACTTTCTTCATCCTAGAATTACACATATCTTCAGTTTCTGTACTGCATGTTAAATCTGTGCGGCGTGAGTCATTAGATTCTCCTACAAGAGTGAATTTTAATTGCACCGCACACATGATCTAAAAGACTTCATCAGGTCTGTAAGAGCATCATTTGTCCGTGAATGTCGTTTTACAGGAAGATTTGAAGCGTCTAAACTAATGGAATGTGATTTGAGGTCTGATGAGGTGAACGAATCCTGTCACATATAACAGATCCTAATGACTCGTGTCAGTTATTTAATCATGTCAAACACACACAGAGCCGGCGTTCATCACAGTGTTTGATCCATTGTAATATGTCGAATCACTTTCCTCAAAGAACACTTGACACTTTCTCCTTTAGTTCTTTATTTATTTGTTCTATTTTGGTGGTCATTGTGGCGCATCATTTGGGGTTGCCATGGAGACAGTGATACAGTCACAGCACATCTGATCTGCTGTATTACACTGCGGTCAGTCCTTAAATCAGCACGAAAGGAAAGTTGCGCTCGTCTTTTCTTCTCTATTGTGTCGTATATCCGAATGAAATGCTTCGCAAACAAGAACAAATGTAGGGCGGGGCTTGATTTTGATTGGATGGTTGTGGTTTGCTATTGGTGGATCTCATGTGAGTGACAGGTTGCCCCGCCCTCATCATCAGAGAAGAGAAGAGATGCTGCAAGAGGAAGATATTCTGATTCAAGATGACCAGAACATGAATTTAACACAATAATAATGTGCACTGATAATAAACTAATATTTCATAAAAGTTTTGATTTCATGGTGACTTTAACCTCGCAGTCTCTGAGGTCTGAGAGCTGATGTGTGTTCCTTCAGCTGTTAAACACAATGATTCATCTCATTTATCCAGCAAACACTGATCCACTGAGAGTTCGGTGAGTTCACTGGAATAGACCTTTTCATGAAACACTAAACATGCTTCTGGATTCATGAATTTGGCTGCAGATTCATCTGCATGTAGATCATCCTGTATCTGTGATTAATACAAATGATCAAATGATCTTCTGTTCCAGTGAAGAGCGACTGATTCACAGCGATCTGCCTCCACCGTGTGGACAAACACTGCTATGACTGTGTAAGATTCTTCATCAACTGCATTTATTCTTTGCATTTCACCTCTGCTCTTCTTTAATATTCTAGTTTTTATGAATATTTCTTGCTCTGTGATTAATTGTTTTTTCCCCTCTCTTGTAAGTCGCTTTGGAAAAAGAAGTCTGATAAATGCATAAATATATAATTCATATGTTTTTCTATATGAAACTGAGGCTGTTTGAAGGACGATTTTGGAAGTTTTCAATAGAAATGTGAGGTTGTATTAATTGTCATACTTTGTTTTTAAATCTCTTCTTAAAACTCGTTTGTTTTATTTAGCCTTTAATACTTATTAATCTTTGCTTTTTTATGTTTCTATTATTAGTTTTATTATTACTATTGTTGTTTTTATTTCTCTCACTCACTCATGTACAGCACTTTGGTCAGTCCTGTGGCTGTTTTAAAGGTGCTTTAAAAATAAATACACTTAAACTCATAATTTGTTTAATTTACTGTTTAATGTCATTAAATAGTCTACTACAGTGTGTTTTAAATACAACTGTTCAAACAGGTTCCTAATGTGACAATTTACTTAATATGCTGTGACAACATGCCCCACGATATGGCTAGACTGTTTTTCCTGATATGTTAGTAAATTAATGTTTCGTAATTCACTTACATATAAAGTTAATATGTGTACTTTATGCTTTTATGTTATTTATGGGTTAAAAATGAAAAAAGTTTTCAAGCATCAAAACAATAAGTGTAAAACAGCTTTAAATTGTTGTTGTTGTTTTTCAATACATTAGAATGGGTCCTGTTTACAACCTGAATTCCGGAAATGTTGGGACGTTTTTAAATTTGAATAAAAATGAAAACTAAAAGACTTTCAAATCACATGAGTCAATATTTTATTCACAATAGAACAAAGATAGCATAAATGTTTAAACTGGGAAATTTTACAATTTTATCCACAAAATGAGCTCATTTCAAATTTGATGCCTGCTGCAGGTCTCAGAATAGTTGGGACGGAAGCATGTTTATCATGGTGTAGCATCTCCTCTTTTCAAAACAGTTTGAAGACATCTGGGCATCGAGGTTATGAGTTTCTGGAGTTTTGGTGTTGAATTTGATCCCATTCTTGCCTGATATATGTTTACAGCAGCTGAAGAGTTTGTGGATGACTTTTACATATTTTTCTCTATAGGTGAAAGATCTGGATTGCAGGCAGGTCAATTCAGCACCTGGACTCTTCTATTACAAAGCCATGCTGTTGTAATAGCTGCAGTATGTGGTTTTTCATTGTCCTGCTGAAATATACAAGGTCTTCCCTGAAATAGACGTCATCTGGAGGGGAGCATATGTTGCTCTAAAACCTTTATATACCTTTCAGCATTCATAGTGCCTTCCAAAACATGCAAGCTGCTCATACCGTGTGCCCTCACACACCTTCATACCATCAGAGATGCTGGCTTTTGAACTGAACACTGATAACACGCTGGAAGGTCTCCCTCCTGTTTAGCCCCGAGGACACGGCATCCGTGATTTCCAACAAGAATGTCAAATTTGGACTTGCCTGACCATAACACACTTTTCCACTTTGAAACAGTCCATTTTAAAAGAGCCTTGGCCCACAGGAAACAGCGGCGCTTCTGGACCATGTTCACACATGGCTTCCTTTTTGCATGATAGTGGTTTAGTTGGCATCTGCCGATGGCACAGCGGATTGTGTTTCCCGACAGTGGTTTACTTGGCATCTGCAGATGGCACGGCAGATTGTGTTTACCGACAGTGGTTTAGTTGGCATCTACAGATGGCAGGGCGGATTGTGTTTCCCGACAGTGGTTTAGTTGGCATCTGCCGATGGCACAGCGGATTGTGTTTCCCGACAGTGGTTTACTTGGCATCTGCAGATGGCAGGGCAGATTGTGTTTACCGACAGTGGTTTAGTTGGCATCTGCCGATGGCACAGCGGATTGTGTTTCCCGACAGTGGTTTACTTGGCATCTGCAGATGGCACGGCGGATTGTGTTTCCCGACAGTGGTTTACTTGGCATCTGCAGATGGCACGGCAGATTGTGTTTACCGACAGTGGTTTAGTTGGCATCTACAGATGGCAGGGCGGATTGTGTTTCCCGACAGTGGTTTAGTTGGCATCTGCAGATGGCAGGGCGGATTGTGTTTCCCGACAGTGGTTTAGTTGGCATCTACAGATGGCAGGGCAGATTGTGTTTACCGACAGTGGTTTAGTTGGCATCTGCCGATGGCACAGCGGATTGTGTTTCCCGACAGTGGTTTAGTTGGCATCTGCAGATGGCAGGGCGGATTGTGTTTCCCGACAGTGGTTTAGTTGGCATCTGCAGATGGCAGGGCAGATTGTGTTTACCGACAGTGGTTTAGTTGGCATCTGCCGATGGCACAGCGGATTGTGTTTCCCGACAGTGGTTTACTTGGCATCTGCAGATGGCACGGCGGATTGTGTTTCCCGACAGTGGTTTAGTTGGCATCTGCAGATGGCACGGCAGATTGTGTTTACCGACAGTGGTTTAGTTGGCATCTACAGATGGCAGGGCGGATTGTGTTTCCCGACAGTGGTTTAGTTGGCATCTGCAGATGGCAGGGCGGATTGTGTTTCCCGACAGTGGTTTAGTTGGCATCTGCAGATGGCAGGGCGGATTGTGTTTCCCGACAGTGGTTTACTTGGCATCTGCAGATGGCAGGGCAGATTGTGTTTACCGACAGTGGTTTAGTTGGCATCTGCAGATGGCAGGGCAGATTGTGTTTACCGACAGTGGTTTACTTGGCATCTGCAGATGGCAGGGCGGATTGTGTTTCCCGACAGTGGTTTACTTGGCATCTGCAGATGGCAGGGCGGATTGTGTTTACCGACAGTGGTTTAGTTGGCATCTGCAGATGGCAGGGCGGATTGTGTTTTCCGACAGTGGTTTAGTTGGCATCTGCAGATGGCACGGCGGATTGTGTTTACCGACAGTGGTTTAGTTGGCATCTACAGATGGCACGGCAGATTGTGTTTCCTGACAGTGTTTTAGTTGGCATCTACAGATGGCACGGCGGATTGTGTTTACCGACAGTGGTTTAGTTGGCATCTACAGATGGCACGGCGGATTGTGTTTCCCAACAGTGGTTTACTTGGCATCTGCAGATGGCAGGGCGGATTGTGTTTACCGACAGTGGTTTAGTTGGCATCTGCAGATGGCAGGGCGGATTGTGTTTTCCGACAGTGGTTTACTTGGCATCTGCAGATGGCAGGGCGGATTGTGTTTTCCGACAGTGGTTTAGTTGGCATCTACAGATGGCACGGCAGATTGTTTTCCGACAGTGGTTTAGTTGGCATCTACAGATGGCACGGCAGATTGTGTTTACCGACAGTGGTTTAGTTGGCATCTACAGATGGCATGGCAGATTGTGTTTACCGACAGTGGTTTAGTTGGCATCTACAGATGGCACGGCAGATTGTGTTTTCCGACAGTGGTTTAGTTGGCATCTGCAGATGGCACGGCGGATTGTGTTTCCCGACAGTGGTTTAGTTGGCATCTGCAGATGGCACGGCGGATTGTGTTTCCCGACAGTGGTTTCTGGAAGTATTCCTGTGCTCATTTAGTAATGTCATTGACACAATCAGTGCCGTCTGAGGGCCTGAAGGATACGGGCATCCAATAAAGGTCTTCGGCCTTGTCCCTTATGCAGAGATTTCTCCAGTTTCTCTGAATCTTTTGACGATGTTATGCACTGCAGATGATGAGATTAGCATTTTGACATTGAGGAACATTGTTTTTAAAGTTTCCCACAATCTTTTCACACACTCTTTCACAGCTCTGCCCATCTTTACTTCTGAGAGACTCTGCCTCTATAAGACATCCCTTTTATAGCTAATCATGTTACAGACCTGATATCAATTAACTTAATTAGTTACTAGATGTTCTCCCAGCTGAATCTTTTAAAAATTTCTTGCTTTTTCAACCATTTTTTGCCCCCGTCCCAGCTATTCTGAGACCTGTAGCAGGCATCAAATTTGAAATGAGCTCATTTAGTGGATAAAATTGTAAAATTTCCCAGTTTAAACATTTGTTATGTTATCTATGTTCTATTGTGTATAAAATATTGACTCATGTGATTTGAAAGTCTTTTAGTTTTCATTTTATTCAAATTTTAAAAACGTCCCAACTTTTCCGGAATTCAGTTTGTAATTTGTTTGCTTGTTTTCTGAGCAAAAATTAAATATCATACATTTTTACCATGATTTACAGAAGACACACACTAAAATGTCATTCAGTGTAACAATCTTGTCAGGGACATTTACAACAAAAAAATCTATTTATGTCATATTAAAGACTAATTACTTTTACCCCAAATGCTAATTACTTGTAATTTTACATTTTTAAACTTTGCCACTATCAAAGGGTTTTGCCCATTTGTCAGCAATATTTTTTTTTACTCATTTAAAATGCAATAAAAATTTAGTATGCCTTTATATATTTTAATACGTACAGGTTAGAATAAGTATGTTGTTTCAATTTTTATATAATATAAGTTTTACACTGAATGAACATTATTATTTCACTCACATTTTGACATTTTATTCTCCCAAAACTTATTTGAAACCTCAAAAGTAGACGTTTTACTTGCATTTAATGTGCTTTTCTATGTGTATAAAATACATTTCTATTGATTTAAATGTCTTTGACTCTTATATGTTTTGCGTTATAATGTGAACTATGCGCTAATGTGTATGTAAAGATAGATGTGTAATCTGTGAGTTTGTGTGTTTATGGTGAGTGTGACGACGCTCTGGAACACACACACACACACACACACACACACACACTGGTGTTTCTGATGCGGAACAACAAGTCTGAACAAACTCTGCTGCTTCACTTCCGAATGTTTGAAACACCTCCACCAGCCCAGCGCCTCCTTCTGCTCCTGCTGCTGCTCCGCGCTCGTGAGGAGAGACACCGACCCGCCGCTCCACCGGACCGATGACGGACAACGAGCGCGCGGCCCGAACCCTCAAACACGTCCTGCAGAAGCCGGGGAACGGCAACTGCGCGGACTGCGGCGCGGACAGTAAGTTTACCCGCTTAGAAATCCACCGAGTAACCGGAACCGGAGCGCACGAGACATGACCGAACCTGCGCGAACGGATCAACAAGCGCTCGAGACACACGGGGGGCGTGACGCGCGCGGACAACTCACCTGAAACGCGAGCAACTGATATGGAGATGTTTTTAATAGTGTTTTATAAACTTGTGTTATAGTATGCGATGCTATCCGGGAGATCTAGAGTTCATGAACATGATATCTCTCTCTGTGTGTGTGTGTGTGTGTGTGTGTGTGTGTGTGTGTGTTTCCAGACATACCTGTGTAATTAAAGACTCTAGTGTTTGTAAAGGGAAGGCAGTGATGGATGGTTTGGGGATTGTGTTTGTACTCATTTAAGGCAGGATTTGATTTCAGAAATTTCAGATTTGATTTCATATTTTTGGTTTCAGAATGTGTGGAACATGTAATTTCTGATTTAGGAATTTAGTGTTTGATATGATATAGATCAGGATTGTGTTTGTCTGGAGGCGGGCGGCTGGTGGAGACGGGCCCAGATGTTGACTGAAGGTGTGGCTGCGATTTCTACATGATTCTAGGAAGAGAGAGAGAGAGAGAGAGAGAGAGAGAGAGATGGGGGGATGTGGGTGGAGTTGAGGAGAGATGAAGAAACAGGAAGTGGGTTTCTGCACACTGTCCAGTGTAACACATGAATGTGAACTGAGATGTTGAGATGTTTCTGGATACGTGTTCAGTGTTCTGGTAGTGCTTTCTTCTCTATCATATATTTTAGTAATCATCATAAATTATCATTCGAAAGCTTTTATTCCTGTGGAAAGTGTTTTGAAATTGGACATTGTGTGTGGTACTTTAAATCCTTTTAGCAGCTCAACTTTTGTGACATCAACTTCAAACTTTGAGCACCACTTGGTTAGACGTACAGCTTTGATTGTATAGCACTATTAGAGTCCAGGTTATTTTGTGAAATATACCATAATAATAACAATATGATAACATAGTTTGTATAAATGTTTAGTTCAGTGCATTTTCTTTCCAGTTAAAGGATTAGTTCACTTCAGAATGAAACTTTCCTGATAATTTACTCACCCTCATCCGTCATCCAAGATGTTCATGTCTTTCTTTCTTCAGTGGAAAGAAATGAAGGAAAACATTCCAGGATTTTTCTCCATATAGTGGACTTCACTGGGGTTCAACGGGTTGAAGGTCCAAATGTCAGTTTCAGTGCAGCTTCAAAGAGCTCTACATGATCCCAGATGAGGAATAAGAGTCTGATCTAGAGAAACCATCGGACATTTTCTAAAAGTAAAATAAAATTATATAGTTTTTCCAGCTGCACTGAAACTGACATTTGAACCCCAGTGAAGTCCACTATATGGAGAAAAATCCTGGAATGTTTTCCTTAAAAACTTTTCCACTGAAGAAAGAAAGACATGAACATCTTGGATGACATGGAGGAGAGTAAATTATCAGGAAAGTTTAATTCTAAAGTGAACTAATATTTTAACTGAAAGTGTTTTAACTTTATTTTTACAATTTAAAATGCTTTGATAACAAGTGCCTCCTTTAAACAGAGACCAACCTTAAGTCTGTATTCCAAAACATTCATGAACTACAACCGTTTACGATCAGATCTGTTCTCAAAAAAGTGTTAATAAATCATAGTTTTACTTAATTTAAATCATGTTCAGGTTGCCTGGCGAACTGTTTTATCAGAAAATGTACCTTATGACAGTCTGTGATCATGATGTCAAGAGGATTTAAAGGCATAGTTCACCCAAAAATGAAAACTATCCCATGATTTACTCACCCTCAACCCATCCTAGATGTGTATGACTATCTTCTTTCAGATGAACTCAATCAGAGATAAAATATTCTGGCTCTTCCAAGCGTTATAATGGCAGTGAATGGAGGTGAGATTTTGAAGCCCAAAAAAGCGCATCAATCCATCATAAAAGTAATCCATACGGCTAAGGCCTTCTGAGGTGAACAATGTGATTTTGTAAGTAAACCTGTTTGTCTGCTTCTGCTGAACACAAAAGACGTTATTTTGAAGAATGTTGGTAAACAAATACTTTTGTATTTTTTGTCCACACAATGAATGTCAAAGGAATCTGAAACTGGTTGTCAACATTCTTTTGTGTCGCAGAAGAAAGAACATCAAACCGGTTTGGAACAACATGAAGGAGTTTTTAATTCTTGGATGGACTGTCTCTTTAAGTTCACGTGCAAATTATCGGAAATGTAATGATGCATTCATGCCACCGCGTAATTACCGCAATCTTGAGATGACAACACGTGACGTTATATTTGGAATAATGCGTTTCTGTGGCACTGTCTCGGCACTATCTCAGAATCTCGATTACAGTTATTACGATATGGCGTGAACACACCTTGAATTCTACTGTGCAATGTTTTATCGTTTTATCTCATATCTTTTCTATCTGTCATTATGACGTAATGAAGTCAGAGTTAGGTGTTTTACCCAGTTTAAGGGTTTTATCAGCAATGCTGGAATATTATCTCTGTATCTGTGTGTGTTTCTGTAGCTTTAGGCTGCTGTTAACTGTTCTTTAGTGTTCTTTGGCTTCAGGCCGTTTTAGAGCTCATCACTCAGGCTTTTGGACAGCGTCTGAGTTATTTCGCTCAAGGGTCTGTTTTCCAGGAATCCTGATGATGTAGATCATTGTTCAGTATTTCTTCCTTATTCTGTCGTTGTAAGTATCATGTCTGTGCTGAGTCGGCAGTCTATTATTAACACGACTATCCGTTCTTCTGGATCTCAGTGAGAAAAAACATCAGCCCAACCTGCAAATGTGTGTCAAACTTGAAGAGTAAAACTGAATTTTATTTATTCATCTCTCTCTCTCTCTCTCTCTCTCTCTCTCTCTCTCAGATCCAGAATGGGGCTCTTGTTCTTTGGGAGTCTTCATCTGCCTGGCCTGCTCCGGAGTACATCGCAATATTCCCAGCATCGGAAAAGTCAAATCCCTCCGACTCTCACGCTGGGAGGATTCAGAAGTTCAGGTGTTGATGACGTTTCTGTAAACCTGCTGCATAATATTTATTAAAATTATGAATTAGCTTCTTTATACTTTCAGTTTTCATTTAAGTTTTAGTGTTTTTATGTGCTTTTGTCATTTTTATTAGTACGTTTTTAGGTTTAGTCATTTTAGCACTTTTTTATTTCACTTAGTTTCTAATTAATAAAAATTATAGTATTTATATTTTATTTCAGCTTTAATTCAGTTGATGAAAATAGGTTTGAATATGTTTAGTTTAGTTTTGGTGAGTGACATTTACACGGACCCTAATAATCCGTTTGTAATCAGTCGGTCGGAATAAATTGGCCAAATGCGAAATTTCGTTCAGATTATAAGGCGTGCTTTAAGCCTTTTCTAATCCGTGCAATAGGACATGTAAACACTTGATCGGATTGAAAACAGAAACTGGAAAGATCTGCTTAATTTCTCTTCATAACTTCAGGTGTGCCTCAAGGCTCGGTCCTCGGACCTCTTCTTTTCTGCATTTATGTGTTACCCGTTGGTCATATTGTCCAAGCTGATGACCAGCAAATGCACATTTCTGCTTTCTTCACTTCTTTCATGTAAACACTATGTTAGGATTCATCAATCGGAGTGATTTCATTCTGACTGAAACAAAAAGTGTCCATGTAATGTTGTTCATCATGTTATCTTCCATGCAACAACAAAAGGATAAAGTTTGTAAAGTCATGCATTTCTTTTCCACACCAAAACAGTTCATACTGAGTATGAAGATGAGTGAATGATTTTAATTTCGGTCTGTTCCTCAAACCAAGAGTCATATGACTCCAGAAGACATGAGTCACGTCAACCGTATGGTGCTTTTTCCTTTCCAGTCGCGGTACGAACTGTTACTGTATAGAAAAGAAATGCATGAAGATTCTTCTGTTGTGTCGCAACTGCATGAAACTGCATTTCTTTAAACATTAAAAAAGGTGTCTGAAAATATCTGATTGATGTTGCATAACTGTATGCTTCATTATTTTTAGTTCCTGTCTGAGCATGGGAATGACACCATGAAGGCCGTTTATGAGGCTGCTGTTCCTGTTTACTACTACAAGCCCACGCACAAGGACTGCCAGTGAGTTCCCATGGCGACATGCCGCATCACCACCAGCCCATCATGATCACAATCTGATCCCAAAGCGTCTCTTGTCAGTCAGTGTGGAGTGACTGGATGTGGATATATCCTCTCAAATACAGTCGTATCATGTTCTTCAGCCTGAGGAAACCTCTTAAATGCTCTGCCAGATGTTATATTTAGGGTTAATTCAACTTTAGGGCACTTAATTGAGTTCGTTTAGCTGTAATGAGAATTAATTTAGCTGATCGGCTGGCTTTAACAAAGCTTCAGAGAATCAGGAGAGCATGAGACTAGAACTAGACATCTGTGAGAGACGATCAGACCTAATCTCACGCTAGACGAGCGTCTCAACTAGTGCTTTGATGACTGTAGTTCCTGTAGTCAGGATGAGTTGAGCTGACGGAGGTGTGTGTTTTAGGGTTGAGCTGACGGAGGTGTGTGTTTTAGGGTTGAGCTGACGGAGGTGTGTGTTTTAGGTTGAGCTGACGGAGGTGTGTGTTTTAGGTTGAGCTGACGGAGGTGTGTGTTTTAGGTTGAGCTGACGGAGGTGTGTGTTTTAGGTTGAGCTGACGGAGGTGTGTGTTTTAGGGTTAGCTGATGGAGGTGTGTGTTTTAGGTTGAGCTGACGGAGGTGTGTGTTTTAGGTTGAGCTGATGGAGGTGTGTGTTTTAGGGTTGAGCTGATGGAGGTGTGTGTTTTAGGTTGAGCTGATGGAGGTGTGTGTTTTAGGTTGAGCTGATGGAGGTGTGTGTTTTAGGTTGAGCTGATGGAGGTGTGTGTTTTAGGGTTGAGCTGACGGAGGTGTGTGTTTTAGGGTTGAGCTGACGGAGGTGTGTGTTTTAGGGTTGAGCTGACGGAGGTGTGTGTTTTAGGTTGAGCTGACGGAGGTGTGTGTTTTAGGTTGAGCTGACGGAGGTGTGTGTTTTAGGTTGAGCTGACGGAGGTGTGTGTTTTAGGTTGAGCTGACGGAGGTGTGTGTTTTAGGTTGAGCTGACGGAGGTGTGTGTTTTAGGTTGAGCTGACGGAGGTGTGTGTTTTAGGGTTGAGCTGACGGAGGTGTGTGTTTTAGGGTTGAGCTGACGGAGGTGTGTGTTTTAGGTTGAGCTGACGGAGGTGTGTGTTTTAGGTTGAGCTGACGGAGGTGTGTGTTTTAGGGTTGAGCTGATGGAGGTGTGTGTTTTAGGTTGAGCTGACGGAGGTGTGTGTTTTAGGTTGAGCTGACGGAGGTGTGTGTTTTAGGGTTGAGTTGACGGAGGTGTGTGTTTTAGGGTTGAGCTGACGGAGGTGTGTGTTTTAGGTTGAGCTGACGGAGGTGTGTGTTTTAGGTTGAGCTGACGGAGGTGTGTGTTTTAGGTTGAGCTGACGGAGGTGTGTGTTTTAGGGTTGAGCTGACGGAGGTGAGTGTTTTAGGTTGAGCTGACGGAGGTGTGTGTTTTAGGTTGAGCTGACGGAGGTGTGTGTTTTAGGGTTGAGCTGACGGAGGTGTGTGTTTTAGGGTTGAGCTGACGGAGGTGTGTGTTTTAGGGTTAGCTGACGGAGGTGTGTGTTTTAGGGTTGAGCTGACGGAGGTGTGTGTTTTAGGGTTGAGCTGACGGAGGTGTGTGTTTTAGGGTTGAGCTGACGGAGGTGTGTGTTTTAGGGTTGAGCTGACGGAGGTGTGTGTTTTAGGTTGAGCTGACGGAGGTGTGTGTTTTAGGGTTGAGCTGACGGAGGTGTGTGTTTTAGGGTTGAGCTGACGGAGGTGTGTGTTTTAGGTTGAGCTGACGGAGGTGTGTGTTTTAGGGTTGAGCTGACGGAGGTGTGTGTTTTAGGTTGAGCTGACGGAGGTGTGTGTTTTAGGGTTGAGCTGACGGAGGTGTGTGTTTTAGGTTGAGCTGACGGAGGTGTGTGTTTTAGGTTGAGCTGACGGAGGTGTGTGTTTTAGGTTGAGCTCACGGAGGTGTGTGTTTTAGGTTGAGCTGACGGAGGTGTGTGTTTTAGGGTTAGCTGATGGAGGTGTGTGTTTTAGGTTGAGCTGACGGAGGTGTGTGTTTTAGGGTTGAGCTGATGGAGGTGTGTGTTTTAGGGTTGAGCTGATGGAGGTGTGTGTTTTAGGTTGAGCTGATGGAGGTGTGTGTTTTAGGTTGAGCTGATGGAGGTGTGTGTTTTAGAGTTGAGCTGACGGAGGTGTGTGTTTTAGGGTTGAGCTGACGGAGGTGTGTGTTTTAGGGTTGAGCTGACGGAGGTGTGTGTTTTAGGTTGAGCTGACGGAGGTGTGTGTTTTAGGGTTGAGCTGACGGAGGTGTGTGTTTTAGGTTGAGCTGACGGAGGTGTGTGTTTTAGGTTGAGCTGAAGGAGGTGTGTGTTTTAGGGTTGAGCTGACGGAGGTGTGTGTTTTAAGGTTGAGCTGACGGAGGTGTGTGTTTTAGGTTGAGCTGACGGAGGTGTGTGTTTTAGGTTGAGCTGACGGAGGTGTGTGTTTTAGGTTGAGCTGACGGAGGTGTGTGTTTTAGGGTTGAGCTGACGGAGGTGTGTGTTTTAGGGTTGAGCTGACGGAGGTGTGTGTTTTAGGTTGAGCTGACGGAGGTGTGTGTTTTAGGTTGAGCTGACGGAGGTGTGTGTTTTAGGTTGAGCTGACGGAGGTGTGTGTTTTAGGGTTGAGCTGACGGAGGTGTGTGTTTTAGGTTGAGCTGACGGAGGTGTGTGTTTTAGGGTTGAGTTGACGGAGGTGTGTGTTTTAGGGTTGAGTTGACGGAGGTGTGTGTTTTAGGTTGAGCTGACGGAGGTGTGTGTTTTAGGTTGAGCTGACGGAGGTGTGTGTTTTAGGTTGAGCTGACGGAGGTGTGTGTTTTAGGTTGAGCTGACGGAGGTGTGTGTTTTAGGGTTGAGCTGACGGAGGTGAGTGTTTTAGGTTGAGCTGACGGAGGTGTGTGTTTTAGGGTTGAGCTGACGGAGGTGTGTGTTTTAGGGTTGAGCTGACGGAGGTGTGTGTTTTAGGGTTGAGCTGACGGAGGTGTGTGTTTTAGGGTTGAGCTGACGGAGGTGTGTGTTTTAGGTTGAGCTGACGGAGGTGTGTGTTTTAGGGTTGAGCTGACGGAGGTGTGTGTTTTAGGTTGAGCTGACGGAGGTGTGTGTTTTAGGTTGAGCTGACGGAGGTGTGTGTTTTAGGTTGAGCTGACGGAGGTGTGTGTTTTAGGGTTGAGCTGACGGAGGTGTGTGTTTTAGGTTGAGCTGACGGAGGTGTGTGTTTTAGGTTGAGCTGACGGAGGTGTGTGTTTTAGGTTGAGCTGACGGAGGTGTGTGTTTTAGGGTTAGCTGATGGAGGTGTGTGTTTTAGGTTGAGCTGACGGAGGTGTGTGTTTTAGGTTGAGCTGATGGAGGTGTGTGTTTTAGGGTTGAGCTGATGGAGGTGTGTGTTTTAGGTTGAGCTGATGGAGGTGTGTGTTTTAGGTTGAGCTGATGGAGGTGTGTGTTTTAGGTTGAGCTGATGGAGGTGTGTGTTTTAGAGTTGAGCTGACGGAGGTGTGTGTTTTAGGGTTGAGCTGACGGAGGTGTGTGTTTTAGGGTTGAGCTGACGGAGGTGTGTGTTTTAGGTTGAGCTGACGGAGGTGTGTGTTTTAGGGTTGAGCTGACGGAGGTGTGTGTTTTAGGTTGAGCTGACGGAGGTGTGTGTTTTAGGGTTGAGCTGATGGAGGTGTGTGTTTTAGGTTGAGCTGACGGAGGTGTGTGTTTTAGGGTTGAGCTGACGGAGGTGTGTGTTTTAGGGTTGAGCTGATGGAGGTGTGTGTTTTAGGTTGAGTTGACGGAGGTGTGTGTTTTAGGGTTGAGCTGACGGAGGTGTGTGTTTTAGGTTGAGCTGACGGAGGTGTGTGTTTTAGGGTTGAGCTGACGGAGGTGTGTGTTTTAGGTTGAACTGACGGAGGTGTGTGTTTTAGGGTTGAGCTGACGGAGGTGTGTGTTTTAGGTTGAGCTGACGGAGGTGTGTGTTTTAGGTTGAGCTGACGGAGGTGTGTGTTTTAGGGTTGAGCTGACGGAAGTGTGTGTTTTAGGGTTGAGCTGACGGAGGTGTGTGTTTTAGGTTGAGCTGACGGAGGTGTGTGTTTTAGGGTTAGCTGACGGAGGTGTGTGTTTTAGGTTGAGCTGACGGAGGTGTGTGTTTTAGGTTGAGCTGACGGAGGTGTGTGTTTTAGGTTGAGCTGACGGAGGTGTGTGTTTTAGGGTTGAGCTGACGGAGGTGTGTGTTTTAGGTTGAGCTGACGGAGGTGTGTGTTTTAGGTTGAGCTGACGGAGGTGTGTGTTTTAGGTTGAGCTGACGGAGGTGTGTGTTTTAGGTTGAGCTGACGGAGGTGTGTGTTTTAGGTTGAGCTGACGGAGGTGTGTGTTTTAGGTTGAGCTGACGGAGGTGTGTGTTTTAGGGTTGAGCTGACGGAGGTGTGTGTTTTAGGTTGAGCTGACGGAGGTGTGTGTTTTAGGTTGAACTGACGGAGGTGTGTGTTTTAGGGTTGAGCTGACGGAGGTGTGTGTTTTAGGTTGAGCTGACGGAGGTGTGTGTTTTAGGTTGAGCTGACGGAGGTGTGTGTTTTAGGTTGAGCTGACGGAGGTGTGTGTTTTAGGGTTGAGCTGACGGAGGTGTGTGTTTTAGGTTGAGTTGACGGAGGTGTGTGTTTTAGGTTGAGCTGACGGAGGTGTGTGTTTTAGGTTGAGCTGACGGAGGTGTGTGTTTTAGGGTTGAGCTGACGGAGGTGTGTGTTTTAGGTTGAGCTGACGGAGGTGTGTGTTTTAGGTTGAGCTGACGGAGGTGTGTGTTTTAGGGGTTAGCTGACGGAGGTGTGTGTTTTAGGGTTGAGCTGACGGAGGTGTGTGTTTTAGGGTTGAGCTGACGGAGGTGTGTGTTTTAGGGTTGAGCTGACGGAGGTGTGTGTTTTAGGTTGAGCTGACGGAGGTGTGTGTTTTAGGTTGAGCTGACGGAGGTGTGTGTTTTAGGTTGAGCTGACGGAGGTGTGTGTTTTAGGTTGAGCTGACGGAGGTGTGTGTTTTAGGTTGAGCTGACGGAGGTGTGTGTTTTAGGTTGAGCTGACGGAGGTGTGTGTTTTAGGTTGAGCTGACGGAGGTGTGTGTTTTAGGTTGAGCTGACGGAGGTGTGTGTTTTAGGTTGAGCTGACGGAGGTGTGTGTTTTAGGGTTGAGCTGACGGAGGTGTGTGTTTTAGGGTTGAGCTGACGGAGGTGTGTGTTTTAGGTTGAGCTGACGGAGGTGTGTGTTTTAGGTTGAGCTGACGGAGGTGTGTGTTTTAGGTTGAGCTGACGGAGGTGTGTGTTTTAGGTTGAGCTGACGGAGGTGTGTGTTTTAGGGTTGAGCTGACGGAGGTGTGTGTTTTAGGGTTGAGCTGACGGAGGTGTGTGTTTTAGGTTGAGCTGACGGAGGTGTGTGTTTTAGGTTGAGCTGACGGAGGTGTGTGTTTTAGGGTTGTGCTGACGGAGGTGTGTGTTTTAGGTTGAGCTGACGGAGGTGTGTGTTTTAGGTTGAGCTGACGGAGGTGTGTGTTTTAGGGTTGAGCTGACGGAGGTGTGTGTTTTAGGGTTGAGCTGACGGAGGTGTGTGTTTTAGGGTTGAGCTGACGGAGGTGTGTGTTTTAGGTTGAGCTGACGGAGGTGTGTGTTTTAGGTTGAGCTGACGGAGGTGTGTGTTTTAGGTTGAGCTGACGGAGGTGTGTGTTTTAGGTTGAGCTGACGGAGGTGTGTGTTTTAGGTTGAGCTGACGGAGGTGTGTGTTTTAGGGTTGAGCTGACGGAGGTGTGTGTTTTAGGTTGAGCTGACGGAGGTGTGTGTTTTAGGGTTGAGCTGACGGAGGTGTGTGTTTTAGGGTTGAGCTGACGGAGGTGTGTGTTTTAGGGTTGAGCTGACGGAGGTGTGTGTTTTAGGGTTGAGCTGACGGAGGTGTGTGTTTTAGGTTGAGCTGACGGAGGTGTGTGTTTTAGGTTGAGCTGACGGAGGTGTGTGTTTTAGGGTTGAGCTGACGGAGGTGTGTGTTTTAGGTTGAGCTGACGGAGGTGTGTGTTTTAGGTTGAGCTGACGGAGGTGTGTGTTTTAGGGTTGAGCTGACGGAGGTGTGTGTTTTAGGTTGAGCTGACGGAGGTGTGTGTTTTAGGGTTGAGCTGACGGAGGTGTGTGTTTTAGGGTTGAGCTGACGGAGGTGTGTGTTTTAGGTTGAGCTGACGGAGGTGTGTGTTTTAGGTTGAGCTGACGGAGGTGTGTGTTTTAGGTTGAGCTGACGGAGGTGTGTGTTTTAGGTTGAGCTGACGGAGGTGTGTGTTTTAGGTTGAGCTGACGGAGGTGTGTGTTTTAGGTTGAGCTGACGGAGGTGTGTGTTTTAGGGTTGAGCTGACGGAGGTGTGTGTTTTAGGGTTGAGCTGACGGAGGTGTGTGTTTTAGGGTTGAGCTGACGGAGGTGTGTGTTTTAGGTTGAGCTGACGGAGGTGTGTGTTTTAGGTTGAGCTGACGGAGGTGTGTGTTTTAGGTTGAGCTGACGGAGGTGTGTGTTTTAGGTTGAGCTGACGGAGGTGTGTGTTTTAGGGTTGAGCTGACGGAGGTGTGTGTTTTAGGGTTGAGCTGACGGAGGTGTGTGTTTTAGGGTTGAGCTGACGGAGGTGTGTGTTTTAGGTTGAGCTGACGGAGGTGTGTGTTTTAGGTTGAGCTGACGGAGGTGTGTGTTTTAGGGTTGAGCTGACGGAGGTGTGTGTTTTAGGTTGAGCTGACGGAGGTGTGTGTTTTAGGTTGAGCTGACGGAGGTGTGTGTTTTAGGGTTGAGCTGACGGAGGTGTGTGTTTTAGGGTTGAGCTGACGGAGGTGTGTGTTTTAGGGTTGAGCTGACGGAGGTGTGTGTTTTAGGGTTGAGCTGACGGAGGTGTGTGTTTTAGGTTGAGCTGACGGAGGTGTGTGTTTTAGGTTGAGCTGACGGAGGTGTGTGTTTTAGGTTGAGCTGACGGAGGTGTGTGTTTTAGGTTGAGCTGACGGAGGTGTGTGTTTTAGGTTGAGCTGACGGAGGTGTGTGTTTTAGGTTGAGCTGACGGAGGTGTGTGTTTTAGGGTTGAGCTGACGGAGGTGTGTGTTTTAGGGTTGAGCTGACGGAGGTGTGTGTTTTAGGGTTGAGCTGACGGAGGTGTGTGTTTTAGGGTTGAGCTGACGGAGGTGTGTGTTTTAGGGTTGAGCTGACGGAGGTGTGTGTTTTAGGTTGAGCTGACGGAGGTGTGTGTTTTAGGGTTGAGCTGACGGAGGTGTGTGTTTTAGGGTTGAGCTGACGGAGGTGTGTGTTTTAGGGTTGAGCTGACGGAGGTGTGTGTTTTAGGGTTGAGCTGACGGAGGTGTGTGTTTTAGGGTTGAGCTGACGGAGGTGTGTGTTTTAGGGTTGAGCTGACGGAGGTGTGTGTTTTAGGGTTGAGCTGACGGAGGTGTGTGTTTTAGGGTTGAGCTGACGGAGGTGTGTGTTTTAGGTTGAGTTGACGGAGGTGTGTGTTTTAGGGTTGAGCTGACGGAGGTGTGTGTTTTAGGTTGAGCTGACGGAGGTGCGTGTTTTAGGGTTGAGCTGACGGAGGTGCGTGTTTTAGGTTGAACTGACGGAGGTGTGTGTTTTAGGTTGAGCTGACGGAGGTGTGTGTTTTAGGTTGAGCTGACGGAAGTGTGTGTTTTAGGGTTGAGCTGACGGAGGTGTGTGTTTTAGGTTGAGCTGACGGAGGTGTGTGTTTTAGGTTGAGCTGACGGAGGTGTGTGTTTTAGGTTGAGCTGACGGAGGTGTGTGTTTTAGGGTTGAGCTGACGGAGGTGTGTGTTTTAGGTTGAGCTGACGGAGGTGTGTGTTTTAGGTTGAGCTGACGGAGGTGTGTGTTTTAGGTTGAGCTGACGGAGATGTGTGTTTTAGGGTTGAGCTGACGGAGGTGTGTGTTTTAGGGTTGAGCTGACGGAGGTGTGTGTTTTAGGGTTGAGCTGACGGAGGTGTGTGTTTTAGGTTGAGCTGACGGAGGTGTGTGTTTTAGGGTTGAGCTGACGGAGGTGTGTGTTTTAGGTTGAGCTGACGGAGGTGTGTGTTTTAGGTTGAGCTGACGGAGGTGTGTGTTTTAGGTTGAGCTGACGGAGGTGTGTGTTTTAGGGTTGAGCTGACGGAGGTGTGTGTTTTAGGGTTGAGCTGACGGAGGTGTGTGTTTTAGGGTTGAGCTGACGGAGGTGTGTGTTTTAGGTTGAGCTGATGGAGGTGTGTGTTTTAGGGTTGAGCTGACGGAGGTGTGTGTTTTAGGGTTGAGCTGACGGAGCTGACGGAGGTGTGTGTTTTAGGGTTGAGCTGACGGAGGTGTGTGTTTTAGGGTTGAGCTGACGGAGGTGTGTGTTTTAGGTTGAGCTGACGGAGGTGTGTGTTTTAGGTTGAGCTGACGGAGGTGTGTGTTTTAGGTTGAGCTGACGGAGGTGTGTGTTTTAGGTTGAGCTGACGGAGGTGTGTGTTTTAGGTTGAGCTGACGGAGGTGTGTGTTTTAGGTTGAGCTGACGGAGGTGTGTGTTTTAGGGTTAGCTGATGGAGGTGTGTGTTTTAGGTTGAGCTGACGGAGGTGTGTGTTTTAGGTTGAGCTGATGGAGGTGTGTGTTTTAGGGTTGAGCTGATGGAGGTGTGTGTTTTAGGTTGAGCTGATGGAGGTGTGTGTTTTAGGTTGAGCTGATGGAGGTGTGTGTTTTAGGTTGAGCTGATGGAGGTGTGTGTTTTAGAGTTGAGCTGACGGAGGTGTGTGTTTTAGGGTTGAGCTGACGGAGGTGTGTGTTTTAGGGTTGAGCTGACGGAGGTGTGTGTTTTAGGTTGAGCTGACGGAGGTGTGTGTTTTAGGGTTGAGCTGACGGAGGTGTGTGTTTTAGGTTGAGCTGACGGAGGTGTGTGTTTTAGGTTGAGCTGACGGAGGTGTGTGTTTTAGGGTTGAGCTGACGGAGGTGTGTGTTTTAAGGTTGAGCTGACGGAGGTGTGTGTTTTAGGTTGAGCTGACGGAGGTGTGTGTTTTAGGTTGAGCTGACGGAGGTGTGTGTTTTAGGTTGAGCTGACGGAGGTGTGTGTTTTAGGGTTGAGCTGACGGAGGTGTGTGTTTTAGGGTTGAGCTGACGGAGGTGTGTGTTTTAGGTTGAGCTGACGGAGGTGTGTGTTTTAGGTTGAGCTGACGGAGGTGTGTGTTTTAGGTTGAGCTGACGGAGGTGTGTGTTTTAGGGTTGAGCTGACGGAGGTGTGTGTTTTAGGTTGAGCTGACGGAGGTGTGTGTTTTAGGGTTGAGTTGACGGAGGTGTGTGTTTTAGGGTTGAGCTGACGGAGGTGTGTGTTTTAGGTTGAGCTGACGGAGGTGTGTGTTTTAGGTTGAGCTGACGGAGGTGTGTGTTTTAGGTTGAGCTGACGGAGGTGTGTGTTTTAGGTTGAGCTGACGGAGGTGTGTGTTTTAGGGTTGAGCTGACGGAGGTGAGTGTTTTAGGTTGAGCTGACGGAGGTGTGTGTTTTAGGGTTGAGCTGACGGAGGTGTGTGTTTTAGGGTTGAGCTGACGGAGGTGTGTGTTTTAGGGTTGAGCTGACGGAGGTGTGTGTTTTAGGGTTGAGCTGACGGAGGTGTGTGTTTTAGGTTGAGCTGACGGAGGTGTGTGTTTTAGGGTTGAGCTGACGGAGGTGTGTGTTTTAGGTTGAGCTGACGGAGGTGTGTGTTTTAGGTTGAGCTGACGGAGGTGTGTGTTTTAGGTTGAGCTGACGGAGGTGTGTGTTTTAGGGTTGAGCTGACGGAGGTGTGTGTTTTAGGTTGAGCTGACGGAGGTGTGTGTTTTAGGTTGAGCTGACGGAGGTGTGTGTTTTAGGTTGAGCTGACGGAGGTGTGTGTTTTAGGGTTAGCTGATGGAGGTGTGTGTTTTAGGTTGAGCTGACGGAGGTGTGTGTTTTAGGTTGAGCTGATGGAGGTGTGTGTTTTAGGGTTGAGCTGATGGAGGTGTGTGTTTTAGGTTGAGCTGATGGAGGTGTGTGTTTTAGGTTGAGCTGATGGAGGTGTGTGTTTTAGGTTGAGCTGATGGAGGTGTGTGTTTTAGAGTTGAGCTGACGGAGGTGTGTGTTTTAGGGTTGAGCTGACGGAGGTGTGTGTTTTAGGGTTGAGCTGACGGAGGTGTGTGTTTTAGGTTGAGCTGACGGAGGTGTGTGTTTTAGGGTTGAGCTGACGGAGGTGTGTGTTTTAGGTTGAGCTGACGGAGGTGTGTGTTTTAGGGTTGAGCTGATGGAGGTGTGTGTTTTAGGTTGAGCTGACGGAGGTGTGTGTTTTAGGGTTGAGCTGACGGAGGTGTGTGTTTTAGGGTTGAGCTGATGGAGGTGTGTGTTTTAGGTTGAGTTGACGGAGGTGTGTGTTTTAGGGTTGAGCTGACGGAGGTGTGTGTTTTAGGTTGAGCTGACGGAGGTGTGTGTTTTAGGGTTGAGCTGACGGAGGTGTGTGTTTTAGGTTGAACTGACGGAGGTGTGTGTTTTAGGGTTGAGCTGACGGAGGTGTGTGTTTTAGGTTGAGCTGACGGAGGTGTGTGTTTTAGGTTGAGCTGACGGAGGTGTGTGTTTTAGGTTGAGCTGACGGAAGTGTGTGTTTTAGGGTTGAGCTGACGGAGGTGTGTGTTTTAGGTTGAGCTGACGGAGGTGTGTGTTTTAGGGTTAGCTGACGGAGGTGTGTGTTTTAGGTTGAGCTGACGGAGGTGTGTGTTTTAGGTTGAGCTGACGGAGGTGTGTGTTTTAGGTTGAGCTGACGGAGGTGTGTGTTTTAGGGTTGAGCTGACGGAGGTGTGTGTTTTAGGTTGAGCTGACGGAGGTGTGTGTTTTAGGTTGAGCTGACGGAGGTGTGTGTTTTAGGTTGAGCTGACGGAGGTGTGTGTTTTAGGTTGAGCTGACGGAGGTGTGTGTTTTAGGTTGAGCTGACGGAGGTGTGTGTTTTAGGGTTGAGCTGACGGAGGTGTGTGTTTTAGGGTTGAGCTGACGGAGGTGTGTGTTTTAGGTTGAACTGACGGAGGTGTGTGTTTTAGGGTTGAGCTGACGGAGGTGTGTGTTTTAGGTTGAGCTGACGGAGGTGTGTGTTTTAGGTTGAGCTGACGGAGGTGTGTGTTTTAGGTTGAGCTGACGGAAGTGTGTGTTTTAGGGTTGAGCTGACGGAGGTGTGTGTTTTAGGTTGAGTTGACGGAGGTGTGTGTTTTAGGTTGAGCTGACGGAGGTGTGTGTTTTAGGTTGAGCTGACGGAGGTGTGTGTTTTAGGGTTGAGCTGACGGAGGTGTGTGTTTTAGGTTGAGCTGACGGAGGTGTGTGTTTTAGGTTGAGCTGACGGAGGTGTGTGTGTTTTAGGGTTGAGCTGACGGAGGTGTGTGTTTTAGGGTTGAGCTGACGGAGGTGTGTGTTTTAGGGTTGAGCTGACGGAGGTGTGTGTTTTAGGGTTGAGCTGACGGAGGTGTGTGTTTTAGGTTGAGCTGACGGAGGTGTGTGTTTTAGGTTGAGCTGACGGAGGTGTGTGTTTTAGGTTGAGCTGACGGAGGTGTGTGTTTTAGGTTGAGCTGACGGAGGTGTGTGTTTTAGGTTGAGCTGACGGAGGTGTGTGTTTTAGGGTTGAGCTGACGGAGGTGTGTGTTTTAGGGTTGAGCTGACGGAGGTGTGTGTTTTAGGGTTGAGCTGACGGAGGTGTGTGTTTTAGGTTGAGTTGGCGGAGGTGTGTGTTTTAGGTTGAGCTGACGGAGGTGTGTGTTTTAGGTTGAGCTGACGGAGGTGTGTGTTTTAGGTTGAGCTGACGGAGGTGTGTGTGTTTTAGGGTTGAGCTGACGGAGGTGTGTGTTTTAGGGTTGAGCTGACGGAGGTGTGTGTTTTAGGTTGAGCTGACGGAGGTGTGTGTTTTAGGTTGAGCTGACGGAGGTGTGTGTTTTAGGGTTGAGCTGACGGAGGTGTGTGTTTTAGGTTGAGCTGACGGAGGTGTGTGTTTTAGGTTGAGCTGACGGAGGTGTGTGTGTTTTAGGGTTGAGCTGACGGAGGTGTGTGTTTTAGGGTTGAGCTGACGGAGGTGTGTGTTTTAGGTTGAGCTGACGGAGGTGTGTGTTTTAGGTTGAGCTGACGGAGGTGTGTGTTTTAGGTTGAGCTGACGGAGGTGTGTGTTTTAGGTTGAGCTGACGGAGGTGTGTGTTTTAGGTTGAGCTGACAGAGGTGTGTGTTTTAGGTTGAGCTGACGGAGGTGTGTGTTTTAGGTTGAGCTGACGGAGGTGTGTGTTTTAGGGTTGAGTTGACGGAGGTGTGTGTTTTAGGGTTGAGCTGACGGAGGTGTGTGTTTTAGGGTTGAGCTGACGGAGGTGTGTGTTTTAGGGTTGAGCTGACGGAGGTGTGTGTTTTAGGGTTGAGCTGACGGAGGTGTGTGTTTTAGGTTGAGCTGACGGAGGTGTGTGTTTTAGGGTTGAGCTGACGGAGGTGTGTGTTTTAGGGTTGAGCTGACGGAGGTGTGTGTTTTAGGGTTGAGCTGACGGAGGTGTGTGTTTTAGGGTTGAGCTGACGGAGGTGTGTGTTTTAGGGTTGAGCTGACGGAGGTGTGTGTTTTAGGGTTGAGCTGACGGAGGTGTGTGTTTTAGGGTTGAGCTGACGGAGGTGTGTGTTTTAGGGTTGAGCTGACGGAGGTGTGTGTTTTAGGTTGAGCTGACGGAGGTGTGTGTTTTAGGGTTCTGAAGGAGCAGTGGATCCGGGCGAAGTACGAGAGGCAGGAGTTCATCGAGGACGGAAAGAAGCCGATCTATGAGGACGGTACGTGTGCGTCTGACTCTCAGAACACTGTTTCTGTTTCCCGCTTGATGATTGACATGCTCATTGACCAATCACAGAGGCGAAAGATGGCATGCTGATGAAGAGGGGGCGGGACAACGGACAGTTTCTCAACAGGCGATTCGTCCTGTCCTTGAGGGACGGCACAATAAAGTACTACACTAAACTAGACGTGAGTGTCATTCATACTGTTAGAGTGTTTGTTAATGTTTTGAATTTGATTTTTTTTTTTTTATGTTACTTAAAGTTTTATTTATTTTATTTTTTTTAAATGTCTACACATTTTTAGTTTGTCTATTTTCATTTTCATTTTTGTTAGTTTTTATTAAGTTTTAATTTTTATATTTTCTGTTTTAATTTTAACTTGTTTTAGTCATTTTTATTGTTTGTTTTGTCTTTTTTATATATATATTTTTAATATGTCTATATTTTTAGTTTTTATGATCGGTATAATTTAAGTTAGTTGTCTAATTTTGTGTTTTTGTCATTTTTATTTGAGTTTGTTTTAAATGTCTGTATATTTTTTAATAAGTTTTAGTTGTTATATTTTCTGTTTTTAATTTAGTTAAATTTGTCATCATTTTTATTGTTTGTTTTTGTCATTTTTTATTTATTTCTAAATATGTCTATATAATTTTAATTTTAGTTAGCTTTCTAATTTTGTTTTGTTTTTGGCATTTGTTTTAGTTTTAGTTTTTTTATATATATATATATATATATAATTTTAACTTAAGTTTTAGTTTTTATATTTTCTGTTTTCATTTTCAATTTTCAAGTTTATTGTGTTTTTATCATTTATACTAGAGTAGAAGATATGTATATATAGTGTTAAAGTTTATGTTATTTCAAGTTTATGGATGTAGTTTACACTAATAACCGCCGGGTCTCTGTAGGCTAAAGAACCCAAGGCCGTTATGAAGGTGGACACACTGAACGCCTGCTTCCAGCCGGACAAGATCGGAAACCCCAACGGTCTGCAGATCACCTACGTGAAAGACAACATCACACGAAACATCTTCGTCTATCACGACAGCAGCAAGGTGAGAGACAACAGACACACACACACGCACACACACACACTCACTCATATCTGAGACTCTGTGTGTGTCTCTGTCTCCATCAGGAGATCGTGGACTGGTTTAACTCCATCCGAGCCGCTCAGCTGCACTATCTGAAGGTTGCTTTCCCTGGAGCGACGGATGCTGAGGTCAGTCCTGAAACTCCTCACCTTTTTAATGTTGATCTCAGTGAATCCGGTTGTGTGCAGTGAACTTACCTGCTCTATTCCTCTCAGCTGAAGCCCAAACTGACACGCAACTTTCTGATAGAGGGATACATGGAGAAAACAGGCCCACGGGTGAGACGCGCTCTCAAACACACACACAAATAAACTTTAAATCGCATCAGTGATAAAAGAAGGAGCATGTGTTAAGAGGGAAAACAGTTGATTTTGAGCTGGTTGTGTGTCTGCAGCAAACAGAAGGCTTTAAGAAGCGCTGGTTCACGCTGGACCACCGACGGCTCATGTACTTCAAAGATCCTCTGGTAAGACATTTGCAAAAAAGTCGAAAAGAAGCCCTGACCGATTACAGCATCTAAAATACATGAATGAATGATGATGCTTTTCAAACACTGCTTCAGCTGAGTTTCTTCTGTGTGTCTGTCAGGATGCGTTTGCTAAAGGCGAGGTGTTTCTGGGACACAGGGATCACGGGTACCGCGTTACAATCGGACTGCCCGCGGGAACCCACTATAACGGGTCGTGGCAGTACGGCATCACCATAGAAACCCCGGAGCGCAGCTTCCTGTTCACCTGTGAAACGGATACGGAGCAAAAGGATTGGATGAGCCATTTCAATGCAGTCCTGAACACTCCCATGAGCCCGCAGGAGTACACAGGTAACACCAGCGTCCGCACACACACATACACACGCGTGACGGCATGAAAACATGAGTGATGTGTGTTTTTCAGTGGAGGCGTACTTCAAACACAAACACTGATGGACCTGCGAACGCTGACCTCTGACCTCCGCAGCGGATCTCACAGCACGGCTTCTGAAATGTGTTTTTATGTTAATGTTGTTACTGTACTATGATTCTGTATCATTAGATTATACAACCTTCCATACGTTCAGACTGTTTTGTCTACTATAACTTTATATTTGCATGTTCATCTAAACTGAAATTTTGTTTTGCACCAAATTTGTCTTTTATGGCCTAAAGGCTCCATCTAGTGGTGAGATTGAGTTATTATTCATCATCTGACCATTCACATGGACATTTGTTAAAGTGAATTTCAACTCCTTTTTTAATTGTAAAAGGTTCTCTGGTTCTGAACATCTTTACATATTAAGAGGATCGTTCAGAGAAAAATTATCGTTCTGTCATCATTTTCTCTCCCTTGTGTCATTCCAAACCGTTTCTTTTCTCTATGTGACATAAAAGAGATTTTTAGCAGAATGTTCGCGCTGCACTTTTACATCCAATAATAACGGTGTGTAGCGACCACGTCAAGCCTCAAAAAACAGCCAAGCGCCTCATAAGTGTCATAAATTATCCATCAGAAGTGCTGTGCAAAAGTGTTCACCCCCTTTCTTTTTTTCCCATTTTGCAACCTTATGTATCATTATACACTCAATACCCCATAATACCTAATCAAAAAACAGATTTGTTACTACTTTATTAAAAAGCAAAAATAAAAAAGCATAAGGTTGCAGCATGACAAAATGTGAAAAAAAAAAAAAATGAAGGGGGATGAACACTTTCGCAATGCAATTCCACGTTTTCTGTCGTATGATGCTTTAGATTGATATTCAATATTCACTGTAAATCTCGAATCTCATTGGTTCAAGTGTGTCACATGACTTTCAGTCAGATATTTGAATATGCATGCACACAAATGAGTTTTAAGAGCTTTTTGGTGGAGCAGAGCGAGTAAATGATGACAGAATAATGTTATGATCCCTCAGGGTTTTAATTGCAAAGTTTTAATAAAAGTGCTGATCTAATAATCTTCATGTGTTTGTGAAGTCTGATTCTGATCGTTCACGTGAGCTCGAGGATATTCCTGCACTGTGTGTGTGTGTTTGAATGTTGGTGTGAATGGAAGATTATTGAGTGCTGCTCATGATCGGGGTGTGTGAAACGGCACCAGGGTGTTCGGAGACGTTTGAGTGCCTCGACCGCTGAACGTCAGTTCACACCTACCTGAGAGAAAGAGAGAGAGAGAGAGAGAGATGGACACCAGAGAATCCTGCAGACACAACAGAATCCAACACAGCCAAACACTTCCCGAAGAAGCAAAGCTGGATGGACGCAGCGGAGAACATCACATCTGTACGGTCACGGACGGCGCTCTGTTATACGGCAGTCCTGCACGGAGTTGGATCATGGGAATGTTTAGGACTTGTTGCAGAAGGACTTGTCAGTCATGTTCATTTAGTACTTTGATGATTGAAGAGGCTTTTTTCTCCCACACTCTTAGAAATAAAGGGTGTTTTCACAGCGAAGAACTGTTTTTGGGAGCATTTCAGTGAACAGTTCTTAAAAGAACCACTTTTTTCTTCATGTGAAGAGCATTTTAATAATCGAATGAACCGTTTTGTGCTATAAAGAACCTTTAGTGCGGATCAATGGATATTAAAGTATCCGGATGCCAATGAAGAACTTTTAAGTGCGTCAGTTTCATTGGAGCTTCTCTGAAAAAGGGTGTTTTCAAGGCAATGCCATTGAAGAACTTTTTTTTTTCACCATAAAGATTCTTTTGTGGATTGGAGAACTTCCATGGATGCCAATGAAGAACCTTTATTTTTAAGTGTGAAGTGGAACAAGAGCTCAGTTTTGTAGGAAACCCTTGAAGTCATTTTTTTCTTCTGAATAATGAGTAACGGCAGTGCCGTGGCGGGAAGCGCTGGAATGGTTTGGGTCACTCCGCTCCTGGGCTCCACCCTGATCACCATGTGTGTTTTGGGCATGACGGGTAACCTGTACACCCTTGCCATCATGCGATCGGCCACACTGCGGCGCTCAGGCTCTTTGTACGTCTTCATCCTCAATCTAGCGGCGGCCGATCTGCTCTATCTGGGCACCATCCCATTCGTGGTCTGCACCTACTTCGCCCACGATTGGTTCTTCGGGGAAATGGGCTGCAGGTTGTTGTTGAGCCTGGATCTGCTCACCATGCACGCGAGCGTGTTCGTGTTGGCAGCGATGAGTTTGGAGCGCTACCGCGCCGTCGCCACACCTTTCCGTGCCCGACGCTCCACCGCCCGCGGCCACTGGCTGATGGCGTTGGGAATCTGGGCGGCAGCGTTCGTGCTGACGCTCCCCATGATGGTGATGATCCGACTCCGAGAGGGACGTCCGGCCACGGCGGGGCTCGTCAAACGCATCTGCTTCCCAACCTGGACGCCCGAGGCCTTTAAAGCGTATCTCACGGCGCTCTTCTTCACCAGCATGCTCCTGCCCGGCCTGCTGATGGTCGGACTCTACGCCGGTCTCGCCCGCCGTTACTGGGCCGCTCAGGCCAAGCTGAGCCGCGGATCCTCGCTGTCCGTCCGCAGGCGCAGACTGAAACTCAAAGTGGTGGGAATGATCTTCTGCATCGTGGTGGCGTACTGGGCGTGTTTCCTGCCGTTCTGGGGCTGGCAGATGGCGAAGCTCTTCTCGTCCGAGTCCCTCCGCTCGCTGTCGCCCGCCGCTCACACCTACGTCAACTTCTTCGTCACCTGCCTGACGTACGGGAACAGCTGCGTCAACCCGCTGCTTTATACGCTACTGACACGCAACTACCGTGACTACCTGGCCCAGAGAGGTCAGTCCTCAGGGTCGAGTCGAGCGGACCTGGGGTCAGCCGCAGGGGTCAACGCACTCCAGGATCAGATAGGATGACTTCTGTTTTGAGAGTGAAACGAGACTTTAGAAATCTGCTGTTTTTGCTTTAGTTGTTTTTTACACTTGATTATACGACTAAAAGTGTTTATTGCTCAAAAGTAACAAAAATGTGTCATCTCTGCTCCTTTCTGTGCAACAGAATTGCAAAAATGATTAAGTTGCGTCCAGCTCAACCCCTAATTAGGGTTAATGATTCTTCAAGCTCCACCCATTACATCCAAAGCTCCACGTCAAGCTCCTCCCATTATGTCCAGAGAGGTGGAGCTCAACATCAAGCTCCAACAATTGCATCCAGAGAGGTGGAGCTCAATGTCAAGCTCCTCCCATTGCGTCCAGAGAGGTGGAGCTCAACGTCAAGCTCCTCCCATTGCATCCAGAGAGGTGGAGCACAACGGCAAGCTCCTCCCATTGCGTACAGAGAGGTGGGGCTCAATGTCAAGCTCCTCCCATTGCGTACAGAGAGGTGGAGCACAACGGCAAGCTCCTCCCATTGCGTACAGAGAGGTGGGGCTCAATGTCAAGCTCCTCCCATTGCGTCCAGAGAGGTGGAGCACAACGGCAAGCTCCTCCCATTGCGTACAGAGAGGTGGGGCTCAATGTCAAGCTCCACCCATTACCCTATTAAATCAAAATAATAGGTGTGTTCGACAGATCAATCGGTGTATGACATCAGAGTACAGCGAGAGCGATTAGAGAGCAGACGACTCCAAATGCTTTTAAATCTCTCTCGTGGGACTTTGATGTCGTTCACCGATCGGTCTGTGCTGGGCCGCCGTTTCAAGTCGAACACACCTAGTGACTGTGTCCAACAGGTTTCTCAAACACTTCCTTCATCTGTCATTGGTCAGTCAGAAGCTGACCTGTCGGGATGCTCAAACATACAGGTCGATGTTCAGAAAGTGTCACTCTCAAGAAGATGAACCTACCAATGGATTATAGAGACTCAATATTAATATTTTTGGTCTTAATATTCATGTATTAATATCTGCCATGTCACATGACAGATGAGCACTGTAGTGTTTGATTAGACACATCAACGGCAGAAGATATGGGATTTGGGAAGTGTTTCTCTTCCCTTTGATAAGTCCTTATATTTGCTGTCCTCACTATACATGATAATACAGGTTAATGGTTAGAAGTTTATGATTTATATCTGTCATTGTTTTTAACCCATCAGATCTCAGATCAGTTTTGCACCAGAGAATTGCTGCTCAATGTAGTGTGAATCTGTATTGTAGCTCTAAGTTTTGAATATTACAGTCTTTATGGTGCTTGTTTGTATTTGTTTGTACCTGTGGGCTTTTAAAATTTAATTTAAAATAATTCTTGCAATATTGTCTTAATTAGTAAATGTTCAAGCTAAATAAATTTAATTTACTCATGATCATTCAGACAGCTGGAAAGTGAACTCTTGAGGGGTGTGTGTGTGTGTGTGTGTGTGTGTGTGTGTGTGTGTGTGTGTGTGTGTGTGTGTGTGTGTGTGTGTGTGTGTGTGTGTGTGTGTGTGTGTGTGCGTGTGTGCGTGTATGGAATCTGTTTTCTGTCCGTCACATTCCTCAGCTCCTGCTTCGGGTCTTTTCGAGTCGCTCTGTAAATTGTCATGAGGCTCTGAACTGAACTCAATCATTTAACACAATGAAACAATACAGTACATGAAGTTAAAGGATTAGTTCACTTCACAATTAAAATTTCCTGATAATTTACTCTCCTCCATGTCATCTAAGATGTTCATGTCTTTCTTTCTTCAGTGGAAAAGAAATGAAGGTTTTTGAGGAAAACATTCCAGGATGTTTCTCCATATAGTGGACTTCACTGGGGTTCAACGGGTTGAAGGTCCAAATGTCAGTTTCAGTGCAGCTTCAAAGAGCTCTACATGATCCCAGACGAGGAATAAGAGTCTCATTTAGAGAAACCATCGAACGTTTTCTAAACAAAATAAACATTATATACTTTTTAACCACAAATGCTCGTCTTGCACTGCTCTGTGATGCTCCACGCATGACGTAATCATGTTGGAAAGGTCAAGTGAAGTAGGAGGAAGTACCGATCCAGTGAAGCGAACATCAAAGACTAAATCAAACGACCTTTACATAAAAAGTTAAAACAATGATGACGGACAATTTTGAAGTTGGAGGAGAAAATGGGATGGAGTTTTTCGCCCTACCATGGTTCTTCCGCCTACGTCACGCGTGACCTTTCCAACATGATTACGCCATGCGTGGAACAACACAGAGCAGTGCAAGACGAGCATTTGTGGTTAAACAGTGTATAATTTTATTTTTTTTAGTAAATGTCCGATGGTTTCTCTAGATCAGACTCTTATTCCTCGTCTGGGATCATGTAGAGCTCTTTGAAGCTGCACTGAAACTGACATTTGGACCTTCAACCCGTTGAACCCCAGTGAAGTCCACTATATGGAGAAAAATCCTGGAATGTTTTGAAGAAAGAAAGACATGAACATCTTAGATGACATGGAGGAGAGTAAATTATCAGGAAATTTGAATTCTGAAGTGAACTAATCATTTAAATGATTGAATCAAGGAGCTTCCTGACAGATATGAACTCAGAGATAAAAGTGTAAATGTATATATAAGACTAGATTTATGACCATTGCAGGACAGTCATTCATCTCAAACAACTCAAACCCAAAGAACACCCAGCAAGTCCTTTCACATTCTGTCAGTGGATTTATTTGACACTTTCTTTGGTACATTCAGTGAACACAGAAGCTGGTGAAGAACACGCTGAAGACCGGAGCCACAGATGAACGAGAGCGTCCAGCTCATTTGATCTTAATGCTGATGATCTTGGCGTCTCCCTTCACGTGCATGTGTTTGAAAACATCATCGCCGAAGCGGTTCGGGAAGCTCATCATGGTGCCTTCTGGGAGCTTGATGTAGAAGGTGTCGTTGTTGAAGGTGATGGACAGCTGTTGGAGGAGAGACACATTGAGACTGAAACTGAATGTCCAGTTTTTTAAATGTAAATTTTGGGAAACTCTTATTATAAAGCATGTGATGACAGCATCATTCACCCTCAAACGTCTGACCGGTGGGCGGTCTATTGCATACATTGTTAAAAAGTGCAAAGGGTAACGCTTTATGACTCAATGTGTCATGAGTTTCAGTGATCTGTCAGCTGACTAAATCCAGCAAACTAACAGATACTCACTGCAGAACTGGTCAAAGAACATGCGGATAAAGGTTCAGGTTTGATCTACATCGATAGGATCTTGAAGAAAGCTTCATCTGAGCCAGTATTGGTGTGTTTACACTGGAATCAGTGTGTTGTGAAATAGCAGAGTTTGTAGACCGACAGGCTTTTTAAATGGCAGAAATCCAGAAAGATGAACCTAAAATGTCAAAAAAGGCCGGAAGAACACTCTGCTTTTGATTTTCACTGTAAACTTCGACTTAGTTGGCGAAACTCCAAAAAATTTTAGTTGAAAAACTCAAAGTTTAAGTAAGCAGAACTGGCAGATCTTCATTTTGTACTACTCATAACTTAAAATGATCATGCATAATGTAAACATTTCAATAAGCATCACTGTCCTGCTGATCTCATCATGACTTGTTGATCATGTTATGTTTACAGTGAGTTTGGTCAGAGGTCAGAGGTCACTCACCTTGAACTCTTCGCCCTGCACAAAGGGGAAACACGGTTCACGGATTTCGGAGCCCCATCCGCCCTGATTGGAGTTACACACGATGGTGTTGATGTCTCCGTGCTCGTTAAAGCGAGGGTTGAAGTGAAGGGCGATTGCGTCTGAGTCGTGACCGATGTTGATGGAGAACCTGAGGACAGAGAGATGTTTTTATGGGCTTCAGCTCTTTTTCAAAACCTAGAGCTGTCTTCTGTCTTTAACAAAAACATGTTCGGAAAACATTCTGCTAACGTTCCCATTACATTATTTCTGAATGTTCTCTGAAAATGTCCATGTGAACGTTTATGGAACATTCAATTGTATCATTCTGCAAACGTTATGGGAACGTTACTTTTAAATGTTCTGAAACAAGTAGAAACATTTAAAAAAATGTTTCAGAAGAAAAACATTCCATGAACGATACATAAATAACATTTGCGCTAATGTTTTGAGACAATTCGAGAACATAACCTGTTTCCCATTAGTTCGATACGTACGATTGACAGCCGGATTTGATCTTCCCAGAGATCTTCATCTCCATCCCGGCCTTGAAGCTCATGTCATTTAAGGTGAACACCTGTGGAGGAAAACACCACGAATGATGAAGTCAAATTAAATTCAGACTGACTCAACGTTGCTAGGGTTCTCGCCATTTTTGTCTTTCTTTAGAGTGCTGATGAATCGGTCAAATTACTGTTTAACCTGCGATTCCCAGCGCCGTCGATAAGAGGAAGAGAATGTGTTATCTGAGGGACCAAACCCAACGTTAATAATAAACCTCAGATAATAAAGTCATAAAGACAGGAAGATACAGAGCAAACATTTGATCTAAAGCAGCTCGGGGTTACAAAAGTGCTGTGAGACGACACACAATTACACAATTAACACTGATCATGAGGAACGGAAATGCTGGAGAATTTGAAGGAAATGAAACAACAGCTAGTTTGGTCTTTATTATTATTCTATTGATGGCTTTCTGATATAAGTTATATTGCAGAATAAGTGTTCAGTATATGTTGTGGTAGCTTCAGTTTGTTGCACCATATGTATTCTAGTTTTGCTTCCTCTTTTGTCAGACACACTTTGGCCCAAATGTTGGGGATTTCTGTTTTCAAAAGTGTATAAATGTGAATCCTGCAAGAAAAAGGAATGCTATTTATGATTCACTAAAAATGTTCTTCTCAGTGTGACCGTCATAATCATGATAATCTGTTCCTCATTGAAAGTGAAAGTTTGAACGCTGTAGAAATGTAGGAATTACTGAAGTCCACTGAATGTCCAGCAGGTCAGTTTAAAGAGTTTGATTATATCTGTCCGAGCCAACCCTGACCCTCACACACCTGACCGTCTGAAACTCTCTGACCGCTCAGAACTGCTTCATTTGTAGGAACTCTGACTGATTCAGCTGGACAGTTTGGGGAAAGTATTCTGCAGGCATTTTTGTTTGCCTTTAAAGTAATAATTAGCATGTCTTATTAAGCCTTGCCAAATTAATTGTGGCCCATTCTCGCTTATTTCGTGGGAATTTCTTAAAGAATTCACTTTGTGTTTCATTTTACAATCACCGTGAGATTCAGAAGAGGAAAGTTCAAGTTCATCAGTTCATGCTGTTGATTCAGCAACCAACAGTCAGAAAGCATATGACACGGAATAGTAATATATAATATAATATAATATAATATAATATAATATAATATAATATAATATAATATAATATAATATAATTAGGGAAGTGATGTCTCTTACCATCTTGTTGTGTTGGTGGAGCTGCAGCAGTGTGTCTCATTCACCTGCCGCCCCTCATTATAAACCCAGGAGGCGGATCTCTGGAACTCCGTCCAATAGGAAGAGGAAGGAAACTGAACCAATCACACTCAACTGACTCAATCAATACGACTGTTATCTCTGAGATTCCCTCATGAATAGACTCTTGATTGAGTCTCTGGTACACTGACCCACATCACATTCAACAGCGCTCATATCTGTAGATATAAAACATGTTAGGAGTGTTATATATGTACAGATATCAGTCATCCAGAAACATTCAATAATTGAGGTGTCAAACTCTGTTCAAGGAACACTATCAGTATAGATTTGTGTAATCCATAAATCATGGAAAGAGGGAAAATAACTACAAAATCAAATAAATACTTATTTAGAAACTTTAATGTACATTTTCATGTCAGTCAACAAAACCATAGAGTTGGGGTTTCCTATTGGAATAATTGCATTTATGAATGTGAAATTTGGTCAAAAATATGAGTGAATGAATGGAAACATTTTTCAGAACAATCAATGAAGCCAAAAAGTACATTTTGCCATAAAAGTGTATCAGTTTCTGTACTTACTCCACAATACAACAGATTTAGTAATGCCAAAATAAGTGTGTTTTCCTGAAAATACAGTTTATATTTATACTTGTTCAGAAATGTTGTAAATAATGATTAGTACTTTTATCATTTTTATCTTTCACACTGCAAGATTATTCACACAATAACCAGTGAAGACAAAAAAAAAAAAAAAGATTTAAGGAAGATTTTAAGATTTAAGATTTTACTAAAATCTTGATTGTCGAGTGGTTTTCTCTGGAGTTGTGATTGCCGTGAGCCGGTTTTGTTCAGTCGGTGTGTTTCTCACGGTCAGTCACAGTCCTGGTCATTCATCTGGACGTAATGAAATCTCTCACCCTCTGAACACGCCTGCACTCTGGATATGAGGGAATGAATATCATCTGTGATCAATATCTGCAGACGTTCCTCTGGAGGTTAATGGACAGGTATGATGCACTGTGTCTTTAAGACTTGATTTGTGTATTTATGGATATTATTATTAAAGAGGCCATTTTATGCTCTTTTTCAAAGTCTTGATGTTGTTTTTGTGCTCTACTAGATTGAATGTTGATTATTTTCCTCATATTCTCCATTGTTCAGCTCCTCTCTTCCCAGTCTGTCAGTAACGCTCTGTTTACTTCCTGTCTCTATGAAGCCCCTCCTTCTGAAAAGCACAATGTGCTCTGATTGGTCGGCTGGAGCAGTGTGTTGTGATTGGTCAAGCGCTTCGGTTACTTCCTGGTTGTGGTTAAGCCAGCTCGGGCATTTCCGGTGAACTGTTAGCTGTTTATTCTGTACATCGACACAAAATCATCAATGGTTGACTTTTTAATGTTGTATTCATATTTTAATGCAGTTATCACATTTACCTAATTTGCCAATAAACCAGTTTTATTGATTGCAATAAAGACGAAGCTTTTGGGATGTTTATAAATCTGTAATTAGACACACACAGCAAATGTTATTTTTAATGTGATGACCACAAACATTATTTGTTCATCCTTCTGAGATTGTGCCCATTGTAAAACCAAACATTTTAAAATGTAGGAAATTCAACATTTGATAGAAAATACTTATTTAAAAATGAAAAATTTACCACTTTAACCAGCAGGTGGCGGCAAAGTAGCATTTATTTGCGCATATATCAGCCATTTCCTCCAATCATTTTTCACTTCACTTTTGACTAAATATGAAACACTATAAAATCACTAGGTTAAAAAATACATTTTGTCAATGTGAAGTATGAAATACTCACAAAAATCTCCTGAAAAACAATAACTTTTCTTGTGAATGAATGACTTTATAATCACTGAAGCTGTCAGTCAGAGCAGCACAAGATCAATGATTTCAGCACATCTGTAAAAACATTCAACTCAAAATTTTATTTTATATAATAGTGCACAAGTGCACAGTAAATATTTAATTTTTGAAGCTTTTTGTTCACATAAAAGTGTGAAAACTGATGGTCGAATTGAATTTAGTCGAGGAGGAACACTGAGGAACATCTTTATTTAAGTTTTTGAATAAGTAAATTAATGCCATGTCTGACTATTGAAGTGACTATATTCTGATTATAAACTAAATATTACACTACTGATGCTCAACACACCAGCACATGACTCCCACCGGAGGTTTTCCAGCTGGGTTATATTAATGCTGAAGTTCTAAAGAACGCTCCGTGCATATAGTCAATTGTTCGCAATAATATGCATTTAAAAAAACAAGTACATTTCATTTCATCCCAACTTTAATGTGACATATATGCTCTGATCAAAAGACATGCATTCATTCATCTACTCTGATAGTTAAATCTAGCTGAACTGTGAACACACAGAGAGCAATGGAGCGAGTCTGTGTCGTCAGGTTATCTGAAAGCAGAAGTGAGTTCATGTTCAGAGGAAGAATCACAAACTGAAGCGTGAGGAAGTCTTTGTCTTATGAGAGCATTGCAGAGCTGCAGGAAATGATGCAGGTCTCTGGTAATCATTAGCTCAGGCCAGGAGTGTTTGCCCAAGGGTCAAAGTGCAGAGTAAAGGTCAATCTGAGTCTGTCGTGTATAACAGGATATTCCAGGTTGATCCAGACTGACTGATCTGAATCCGGATCTGATCATGGAGAGCCCGCAGCAGATGATCACGAGGGTCTCGCAGGAGCTGGACTGCAGCCCCACGTCACTCAGGCTGGCAGAACACCTGGACCGGCACGACCCGCTCCGACACCTGCGACAGGAGTTCCTCGTGCCCAGAGTATCAGACCTGCCTCCGGGTGAGAGGATCAGACTCACGTCACACTTCAGCTCGTTTTATGAGCAGAGTTATCAGTCATCATGTCATGATGGAGTATTTGCTCAGATTCATATATCATCTGATCTCTCGTGTGTTTTTAGCGGATCTGACGCTCGTGGACGGTTCTGAGGATTGTGTTTATTTTGCTGGGAATTCACTTGGTCTCCAGCCGAAAAACACCAAGAAGTACATCGATGAGGAGCTGGAGAAATGGGCCAAAACGTGAGTTGCCTGTCATGAGTTATCAGCTGATAAATGCTGAATCACTCTCACATAAACAAATACAGTGAAATATATCACAGGCTTTAGAATGCTGTTTGGGTGACTGTATTTAAATCATTTCTATATTTATTGGCTTGTACATTTTTACTCTAAATCAAGAGGTATATATTATATTATATTATATTATATTATATTATATTATATTATATTATATTATATTATATTATATTATATTATATTATATTATATTATATTATATTATATTATATTATATTATATTATATTATATTATATTATATTATATTTCAGGCTTACTAGGATGTCATTTTGGTGACTATATTTTTAAAAGCATAATTTCTATATTTATTGTCTTGTTAAATAAAATATAAATTTTTTTGCTCTAAATCATAAGATATTTTACTTTAAATTACCTTTTTAATATTTATTTTTTATTATTTTGTTTTATATTTATATTTTTAGGCTTTAAGATGTCAATTCAGTGACTATATTTTTTATACATTTTATTTTTCGAAGCATAAATTCTGTATTTAGTGTTTATTTATCATTTCTTGTTAAATAAAATATTCAACATAAATCAACATTTGAATATTTATTACATATGTATTAATTAAATATTATTATTTTATTTTATTTTTTATTGTTTACTTTTATTTTATTTTATTTTTTTATTTATTTTACAGAAAAGCATATTCATTGTTTTATTGAACATTTTCAGAATGGGTTATAAGGTAATTTATTTTTCAAAAATAAAATTATTCACTTTCAGGAAACTGGTTCTTACTGAAGCAATTTTTTCTTTTTCCATTATTATTATTATTATTATTATTATTATTATTTTTTTATTATTGTTTTTTTATGTAAAACTGTAGAAAAGTAATAAAACCAAATCACAGAAATATTCTGAAATATTCTTCCACCGTTTGAAGAAATTCCCATAAATCCTACAGTAACCACGTGTTGTTTCCAGAGGCGTCCATGGCCACACGGAGGGGTCGCGACCTTGGGCCTGGGCTGAAGACACCATTGAGGGTTTAATGGCCAAGATTGTGGGTAATTTAGAGCTTCTTATCTGAGAGTTTCTCAGTTAGCTCAGTATCATCCAATATTAGAATGTGGCTGATAAATGAGGCATATTCGCTTTCATATCTGTGTTTCTGTGGGATGTGAATGCCATTCGTCTGTCTCTAGATATAATGTGGGAAGTTCTGTCAAGGTAAACAGGGTAAAGAGAGGACTTTACCCCCTCTGGAGCTTCTGATTTAGCCAAACTATCTTTAAACAGGTGCTAAACCTGAGGAAGTGGCTCTGATGAACGGACTGACAGTCAATCTGCATCTTCTCATGGTAAAAAAAACTTAAACATTTGCAAATATTTTGTCTGTGTATTGATTTTTCAACAATATTCTCCTCTTTTTATGATCCTCTCAGCTTTCCTTCTACAAACCGACTCCAAAACGCCATAAAATTCTTCTGGAGGAGAAGGCCTTTCCGTCAGATCACGTATGTGTTTCTTTAACCTCACAAACGACAAACTCACATTCAGACCAAGAGATCGAAGCAACGAGTGTGAAAAATCCTCAACAGCGTGTTTGTGTGTGAATCTTGCAGTACGCCATTGAATCTCAGATCCAGCTGAGAGGAATGAATGTGGCGGACAGCATGCTGGTCATCAAACCCAGACAGGTAATGACATCACGGCCGGCCTGTATGATGTCATGCTGACGGAGGAGCTCTGTGACCGTGTCCATCGGCTGTTTCAGGGTGAAGACACGATAAGGACGGAGGACATCGTGTCCGTCATCGAGCGGGAGGGCGACGCCATCGCTCTGGTCATGCTCAGTGGCGTTCAGTATTACACCGGTCAGCTGTTCGACATGGAGACCATCACTAGAGCAGGACACGCCAAGGTCAATCAGTCATGTGATGCACATAAGCAGTGCAAGTGTCACATATTGGCTCACATGCACATATATGACCCCATCTAACATGTGTGTGTGTGTGTGTGTGTTCAGGGGTGTGTAGTAGGGTTTGATTGTGCACACGCTGTAGGAAACGCAGATCTGCAGCTTCACGACTGGAACGTGGATTTTGCGTGCTGGTGCTCCTATAAGGTCAGTGTTGTGTTGTGTTTATGGACATTTCCATGTGAAATGTCAATGCTTTTGTATATTTATTGTGTTGAATATATGATGCTTCCCATGATGCATCACAGTTGATGTGTTTTATTCAGTACGTGAATTCAGGCGCCGGTGGTCTGGCAGGTGCATATATACATGAGAAACACGCTCACAGTGTCAGACCCGCGTGAGTATAACACTGCTGCTCGATAACACACACTTACAGATGAAATAAAGTGCATGAGATGCAGTGTGTGTGTGTGTTTGTATGTGTGTGTGTCTCAGGCTGATGGGCTGGTGGGGACACGACCTGAAGACCAGATTCCTCATGAACAATGGTATGAGAATCCCTTCTGAATCTTGCTGGAGTATCATTACTAACACAAGATGTTCATGTTCACTGTAAGTCTGGAGAGACTGTGTGAGCTCACAGCCTGCTCTCTGCTGACATCCTGTGGACACAGATGTAGCTGCATTACTCACTGTTAGACACTGAAGCAGCTGTAGCTGTTGAGATATACACTATACACTTTTTTTGGCAAAAGTCATTCCCAGCATACATGCAGTGTGAGTATTTATATACATTTCTGAAGTGTGTGAATACATATGCCTGCAGAAATGGAGCTTCAGCCTGGTGTTAATGGATTTCGTCTCTCCAATCAGCCCATCTTACTGGTGTGCCCCCTACAGGCCAGTCTAGAGGTCAGACATCACACAGCATACTGAAAACCATCATACGATGTACTGACAACCATCATGCAATTTACTGACAACCATAATACAACATACTGACAACCATTTTTTATTTATTTTATTTAATAGTTTATTTGATAGGGACAGATACCACCAACATAGATCATTATAACAAAACAATCTGATGTCTGTATCACAGTGTGTATGGCCAAAGGCTAATTCGCAACACTTGTCCCTATAAGGGCCTTTAACAATCAAAAACAATAAATACAATAAAATATCTAAAAACCAATTCATACATTAATAAGACTAAAATAATAACTTCCAAACATACACAATATATTCACAATATTAAAGGTGAGTACAATTCTGATTTATCTTTAACCAAGTCTTAAGCCTGGAAGAAAACATTTTAAAATCAGGAATAGTTTTAATGTCAGGTGGCAATAAATTCCAGAGCTTAGAGCTTCTAACAGAAAAAGCTGTCTGACCAAAACTATTTTACAATCATGGTTTGTATTGCTTCTCGTAACTCTACTGCTGTTCTGTCTCTCCACAAATTTACTTAATGGCTCAGGCGATAAATAATTCATACATGTATACAATAATTTACAAAAACTAAAATTAATAAATCCATCAAAACTCATTAAATTATATTTCTTAAGAATAGTACAATGATGATATGGAATTGTTTTTTTGTCCATAATTTTTATTGCATGATTGTACAATGAACCAATACTTTTAATTACAGTAGGAGCTGCCTGTGCCCATGCTGTCACGCAATATGAAATATGAGAAAATACCATAGCATGCATGTACAACAGGGCTGCCTGGTTTGGAATGTAATTTCTAATTAATTTAAAACAATTAAGGTTATTTTGTATTGTTTTTGTAATTTTCTTTATGTGTTTATCAAATTTAAGTTGAGAATCTAGAAGACATGCTTACAGACAATGCCTCTGCAGCCTGTTCAGGTAATTAAGCAGAGATGTAAAGAACTGCATCATCCGCATAAAGCTGACAACTGGCCCCTGAGCAGTGCAGAGGTAAATCATTTATAAAGAGACTGAACAGCAAAGGTCCAAGTATAGAGCCTTGCGGAATACCCATTTTGATATTTAAAAAGGCAGATATGTCTTGATCTATTTTAACACCCTGTGCTCTAGACTGAAGATAAGAAGTAAACCACGTAACTGCCTCAGATAAAACTAAGCTATGATTGACCGTATCAAAGGCCTTCTTGAGGTCAATAAAGACAGCACCCACTACCATGCCCTTATCCAGGGACTTTTTAACATTTTCAATTAAACAGCAGTTTGCCATTTCAGTTGGATACCCTGGTCTGAATCCAAACTGCTGTGGGTGGAGGAGCTGTCTGGATTCTAGATAGTCAATCAATTGTGCTGCTACAACTTTTTCAATAACTTTAGATAAAACTGGTAAAAATGATATACAGTAGGACGATAATTACACATAGAATCATGACTTCCTGTTTTGGATACTGGGATGATTACTGCTTTTTTCCAAGCACTAGGGAATGTACAGGTTCTTATAGATAAATTAACAAGATGTGTCAATGGTTTGACAAGAACATCTCTATATTTTTTAAAAAAACAACTATTCATATTATAAATATCATTAGATTTAGAATTTGAACGTTTATTAATTATATCAATAACTTTTATTTCTTGAATCTCTTTAATATGAAAACAATCTGTTGAAACAACTCTCGCAGAAGAGATCTGACTTTCTACAGGTTGAAAACCTTGTGTCAATTCTTCAACTGATTGTAAAAAGTATGAATTAAACTCATTTGCCATAGCAGCACTATTAGTTATGATATCACCATTGATGCTAAGTTCTGTAATCCTTTTATGTTTTTTAGATTTGTTAGTCATATTATTTAAATGCTTCCATAGTAAATTACTGTTTCCTTTAGCATTATCAATTAGTTGTGTATAGTATGTAGTTTTTTCTTTATGCAGCTCAAGTACAACTTTATTTCTTAGACTTTTATAATTCAAAAGATCAATATTAAGTTTTGAAGTTTTGACAACCATCATGCACCATACTGATAACCATTATGCAACATACTGACAACCATAATACAACCTACTGACAACCATCATGCAACTTACTGAAAACATCATATGATGTACTCGCAACCATAATACAACATACTGACAACCATAATACAACATACTGACAACCATCATGCAACATACAGACAACCATAATACAACCCACTGACAACCATCAAGCAACATACTGACAACCATCATGCAACATACAGACAACCATAATACAACCCACTGACAACCATGATGCAACATTCTGACAACCATGATGCAACATACAGACAACCATAATACAACCCACTAACAACCATGATGCAACATACTGACAACCATCATGCAACTTACTGAAAACATCATATGATGTACTCGCAACCATAATACAACATACTGACAACCATAATACAACATACTGACAACCATCATGCAACATACAGACAACCATAATACAACCCACTGACAACCATCGAGCAACATACTGACAACCATCATGCAACATACTGACAACCATAATGCAACCTACTGACAACCATGATGCAACATACTGACAACCATCATGCAACATACAGACAACCATAATACAACCCACTGACAACCATGATGCAACATACTGACAACCATCATGCAACATACAGACAACCATAATACAACCCACTGACAACCATCGAGCAACATACTGACAACCATCATGCAACATACTGACAACCATAATGCAACCTACTGACAACCATGATGCAACATTCTGACAACCATGATGCAACATACTGACAACCATGATGCAACATTCTGACAACCATGATGCAACATACTGACAACCATAATGCAACCTACTGACAACCATGATGCAACATTCTGACAACCATGATGCAACCTACTGACAACCATGATGCAACATTCTGACAACCATGATGCAACATACTGACAACCATTATGCAACGCACTGACAACCATAATACAACCCACTGACAACCATCATGCAACTTACTGAAAACATCATATGATGTACTCGCAACCATAATACAACATACTGACAACCATAATACAACATACTGACAACCATCATGCAACATACAGACAACCATAATACAACCCACTGACAACCATCAAGCAACATACTGACAACCATCATGCAACATACAGACAACCATAATACAACCCACTGACAACCATGATGCAACATTCTGACAACCATGATGCAACATACAGACAACCATAATACAACCCACTAACAACCATGATGCAACATACTGACAACCATCATGCAACTTACTGAAAACATCATATGATGTACTCGCAACCATAATACAACATACTGACAACCATAATACAACATACTGACAACCATAATGCAACATACAGACAACCATAATACAACCCACTGACAACCATCGAGCAACATACTGACAACCATCATGCAACATACTGACAACCATAATGCAACCTACTGACAACCATGATGCAACATACTGACAACCATCATGCAACATACAGACAACCATAATACAACCCACTGACAACCATGATGCAACATACTGACAACCATCATGCAACATACAGACAACCATAATACAACCCACTGACAACCATCGAGCAACATACTGACAACCATCATGCAACATACTGACAACCATAATGCAACCTACTGACAACCATGATGCAACATTCTGACAACCATGATGCAACATACTGACAACCATGATGCAACATTCTGACAACCATGATGCAACATACTGACAACCATAATGCAACCTACTGACAACCATGATGCAACATTCTGACAACCATGATGCAACCTACTGACAACCATGATGCAACATTCTGACAACCATGATGCAACATACTGACAACCATTATGCAACGCACTGACAACCATAATACAACCCACTGACAACCATCGAACAACATACTGACAACCATAATGCAACATACTGACAACCATAATGCAACATACTGACAACCATAATGCAACCTACTGACAACCATGATGCAACCCACTGACAACCATCGAGCAACATACTGACAACCATAATGCAACATACTGACAACCATAATGCAACATACTGACAACCATAATGCAACCTACTGACAACCATTGAACAACATACTGACAACCATCGAGCAACATACTGACAACCATAATGCAACATACTGACAACCATAATGCAACATACTGACAACCATAATGCAACATACTGACAACCATCGAGCAACATACTGACAACCATCGAGCAACATACTGACAACCATAATGCAACATACTGACAACCATAATGCAACATACTGACAACCATAATGCAACATACTGACAACTATAATGCAACATACTGACAACCATCGAGCAACATACTGACAACCATAATGCAACATACTGACAACCATAATGCAACATACTGACAACCATAATGCAACATACTGACAACCATAATGCAACATACTGACAACCATCGAGCAACATACTGACAACCATAATGCAACATACTGACAACCATAATGCAACATACTGACAACCATCGAGCAACATACTGACAACCATAATGCAACATACTGACAACCATAATGCAACATACTGACAACCATAATGCAACATACTGACAACCATAATGCAACATACTGACAACCATCGAGCAACATACTGACAACCATAATGCAACATACTGACAACCATAATGCAACATACTGACAACCATAATGCAACATACTGACAACCATAATGCAACATACTGACAACCATAATGCAACATACTGACAACCATAATGCAACATACTGACAACCATCGAGCAACATACTGACAACCATAATGCAACATACTGACAACCATAATGCAACATACTGACAACCATCGAGCAACATACTGACAACCATAATGCAATATACTGACAACCATAATGCAACATACTGACAACCATAATGCAACATACTGACAACCATAATGCAACATACTGACAACCATCGAGCAACATACTGACAACCATAATGCAACATACTGACAACCATAATGCAACATACTGACAACCATCGAGCAACATACTGACAACCATAATGCAACATACTGACAACCATAATGCAACATACTGACAACCATAATGCAACATACTGACAACCATCGAGCAACATACTGACAACCATAATGCAACATACTGACAACCATAATGCAACATACTGACAACCATAATGCAACATACTGACAACCATCGAACAACATACTGACAACCATCGAGCAACATACTGACAACCATAATGCAACGTACTGACAACCATAATGCAACATACTGACAACCATAATGCAACATACTGACAACCATAATGCAACATACTGACAACCATAATGCAACATACTGACAACCATAATGCAACATACTGACAACCATCGAGCAACATACTGACAACCATAATGCAACATACTGACAACCATAATGCAACATACTGACAACCATAATGCAACATACTGACAACCATAATGCAACATACTGACAACCATCGAGCAACATACTGACAACCATAATGCAACATACTGACAACCATCGAACAACATACTGACAACCATCGAGCAACATACTGACAACCATAATGCAACATACTGACAACCATAATGCAACATACTGACAACCATAATGCAACATACTGACAACCATAATGCAACATACTGACAACCATCGAGCAACATACTGACAACCATCGAGCAACATACTGACAACCATAATGCAACATACTGACAACCATAATGCAACATACTGACAACCATAATGCAACATACTGACAACCATAATGCAACATACTGACAACCACCGAGCAACATACTGACAACCATAATGCAACATACTGACAACCAAAATGCAACATACTGACAACCATAATGCAACATACTGACAACCATAATGCAACATACTGACAACCATAATGCAACATACTGACAACCATAATGCAACATACTGACAACCATTGAACAACATACTGACAACCATCGAGCAACATACTGACAACCATAATGCAACATACTGACAACCATAATGCAACATACTGACAACCATAATGCAACATACTGACAACCATAATGCAACATACTGACAACCATAATGCAACATACTGACAACCATCGAGCAACATACTGACAACCATAATGCAACATACTGACAACCATAATGCAACATACTGACAACCATAATGCAACATACTGACAACCATAATGCAACATACTGACAACCATAATGCAACATACTGACAACCATGATGCAACATTCTGACAACCATCATGCAACATACTGACAACCATAATGCAACATACTGACAACCATAATGCAACATACTGACAACCATAATGCAACATACTGACAACCATAATGCAACATACTGACAACCATCGAGCAACATACTGACAACCATAATGCAACATACTGACAACCATAATGCAACATACTGACAACCATACTGACAACCATAATGCAACATACTGACAACCATAATGCAACATACTGACAACCATAATGCAACATACTGACAACCATAATGCAACATACTGACAACCATCGAGCAACATACTGACAACCATAATGCAACATACTGACAACCATAATGCAACATACTGACAACCATAATGCAACATACTGACAACCATAATGCAACATACTGACAACCATAATGCAACATACTGACAACCATCGAGCAACATACTGACAACCATAATGCAACATACTGACAACCATAATGCAACATACTGACAACCATAATGCAACATACTGACAACCATAATGCAACATACTGACAACCATCGAACAACATACTGACAACCATCGAGCAACATACTGACAACCATAATGCAACATACTGACAACCATAATGCAACATACTGACAACCATAATGCAACATACTGACAACCATAATGCAACATACTGACAACCATCGAACAACATACTGACAACCATCGAGCAACATACTGACAACCATAATGCAACATACTGACAACCATAATGCAACATACTGACAACCATAATGCAACATACTGACAACCATCGAACAACATACTGACAACCATCGAGCAACATACTGACAACCATAATGCAACATACTGACAACCATAATGCAACATACTGACAACCATAATGCAACATACTGACAACCATAATGCAACATACTGACAACCATAATGCAACATACTGACAACCATAATGCAACATACTGACAACCATCGAGCAACATACTGACAACCATAATGCAACATACTGACAACCATAATGCAACATACTGACAACCATAATGCAACATACTGACAACCATAATGCAACATACTGACAACCATCGAACAACATACTGACAACCATCGAGCAACATACTGACAACCATAATGCAACGTACTGACAACCATAATGCAACATACTGACAACCATAATGCAACATACTGACAACCATAATGCAACATACTGACAACCATCGAGCAACATACTGACAACCATAATGCAACATACTGACAACCATAATGCAACATACTGACAACCATGATGCAACATTCTGACAACCATAATGCAACATACTGACAACCATAATGCAACATACTGACAACCATAATGCAACATACTGACAACCATGATGCAACATTCTGACAACCATAATGCAACATACTGACAACTATAATGCAACATACTGACAACCATAATGCAACATACTGACAACCATAATGCAACATACTGACAACCATCGAACAACATACTGACAACCATCGAGCAACATACTGACAACCATAATGCAACATACTGACAACCATAATGCAACGTACTGACAACCATAATGCAACATACTGACAACCATAATGCAACATACTGACAACCATAATGCAACATACTGACAACCATAATGCAACATACTGACAACCATCGAGCAACATACTGACAACCATAATGCAACATACTGACAACCATAATGCAACATACTGACAACCATGATGCAACATTCTGACAACCATAATGCAACATACTGACAACCATAATGCAACATACTGACAACCATAATGCAACATACTGACAACCATGATGCAACATTCTGACAACCATAATGCAACATACTGACAACTATAATGCAACATACTGACAACCATAATGCAACATACTGACAACCATAATGCAACATACTGACAACCATCGAGCAACATACTGACAACCATCGAGCAACATACTGACAACCATAATGCAACATACTGACAACCATAATGCAACATACTGACAACCATCGAGCAACATACTGACAACCATAATGCAACATACTGACAACCATAATGCAACATACTGACAACCATAATGCAACATACTGACAACCATAATGCAACATACTGACAACCATAATGCAACATACTGACAACCATCGAACAACATACTGACAACCATAATGCAACATACTGACAACCATAATGCAACGTACTGACAACCATAATGCAACATACTGACAACCATAATGCAACATACTGACAACCATAATGCAACATACTGACAACCATAATGCAACATACTGACAACCATCGAGCAACATACTGACAACCATAATGCAACATACTGACAACCATAATGCAACATACTGACAACCATAATGCAACATACTGACAACCATAATGCAACATACTGACAACCATAATGCAACATTCTGACAACCATCATGCAACATACTGACAACCATAATGCAACATACTGACAACCATAATGCAACATACTGACAACCATAATGCAACATACTGACAACCATAATGCAACATACTGACAACCATCGAGCAACATACTGACAACCATAATGCAACATACTGACAACCATAATGCAACATACTGACAACCATAATGCAACATACTGACAACCATAATGCAACATACTGACAACCATAATGCAACATACTGACAACCATAATGCAACATACTGACAACCATAATGCAACATACTGACAACCATAATGCAACATACTGACAACCATCGAGCAACATACTGACAACCATAATGCAACATACTGACAACCATAATGCAACATACTGACAACCATAATGCAACATACTGACAACCATAATGCAACATACTGACAACCATAATGCAACATACTGACAACCATAATGCAACATACTGACAACCATCGAGCAACATACTGACAACCATAATGCAACATACTGACAACCATAATGCAACATACTGACAACCATAATGCAACATACTGACAACCATAATGCAACATACTGACAACCATGATGCAACATTCTGACAACCATCATGCAACGTTATATCTGAAAATGACTGATATTATTAGTTTGTATTTCAACAAAAATGATGGTAACTTTATTCTGATGGTCCCTTTAATGTTGACTCTAGTCCCAGAGTAAACTCATGTTTGAGATGTTTAACTGAAATCATCTTTTACTGATAAATCTTAAAATATGTCACTGTTGTCTCAAGACGCACACCAATAATGATTTCTATAGGGCATGTTTAGAAAAGCTAAATGTCCTAACTGAACTAATCCTGGCTTAATCTGAGCCCTGTCTGTGGAACCGGCCCATAACATCCCACTGACACTCCTGATAAGACTGAACACAGGAGCTCTCATTAAAACACACTCCATGCACTAAAACAATAAACTCACTAATCTGAAGAAAAGATCATGAAGGACAGAAATCGTCTCCTCCCATCCTGGCCCCTTCTCCTTCTCCTCTCTCTCAGGTGCATAGTTTATATTCCACACATGATGTATTTTGTGTTCTTTCATTTTAAAAGTGCGATTGGTAAAATGGGCTCAATTATTACAAATGAAGTGAACTCTACAGAAGCTCAGGTCCTGACACCATCAAGAAAGTATATATTGATGAATCTGATCACAATTCATGCAGATAAAGTATGATGTCATTCTTCTGGTGTCCAGATTTTCAATAAGACGACGATGAAGGATCTGAGGAGGAAGTCGGTGCTGCTGACGGGGTATCTGGAGTATTTGATCAGACATTACTACACCAAAGACGAGTCGAACCCGGATAAAGCCTCCGTTCACATCATCACGCCCTCTGACCCCGAGCAGAGAGGCTGTCAGCTGTCGCTGTCCTTCTCTCGGCCAATCAGAGCCGTGTTTCAGGAGCTGGAGAAGAGAGGAGTCGTGGTGCGTATCACTTTATTTCAGACTCTTACAAAAACGTTCAGAGCTGTTCAATGTGTGTGTGTGTGTGTGTGTGTGTGTGTGTGTGTTTCAGTGTGACATGCGAGAGCCCAGCGTGCTGCGAGTCGCTCCGGTGCCGCTCTACAACTCCTTCACTGATGTTCACCGCTTCATCAGTGTTCTGGGATCAGCTCTGAGCGCCACCGGAGTTTAACAGTGATACTCCATTCCTATTGGTGCACAGCAGGTTTAGAGTGTTTTTATTGGCTGCTGTTTCTCTGAGAAGCTGCTCATTAACATGACGAGTCTATGTTCATAACTGACCAGTCAGTTCTACATGTGAATGTTGCCAATAAACATTTTTCTTCTGTTCTGAGTGATTTCAAAGGATTTTGTGCTAAAATATCTCATGTCCAGCTGACAGGGAACGTTCTGGCAAGGTTCTCTCAACGTTATGAACAAACATTCTTTCAGTAATGTTATCTGGTCTTTAATAATGTTCTCAAAACGTTAGCACAAAAACATTAAATATACATCATTCATGGAGTGTTTTTACCTGAAACATTTTAATTGGACGTTCATCTAACGTTTTTTTAAATGTTTCTACTTGTTTCAGTAACGTTCCCATAATGTTTGAAGAATGGAAAGTTCCCTTAACATTCACGTAACCAAGAAAAAACATTTTTAAAACATTTAAAAATCTTGACATTATGCACATTCAGAAATAATGTCTTCATAACATTACCTTTTTGTTCGCTGGGAAATCTTGTTATATAGTTTGTGTAGTCTATGTAAAAAATAGACTTAATATGTATGCTTCTGATATTAAAATTTTATCTGATAATATGGATACAGTCGATAATTATTTCCATTATATGGTCGGTGACTATAACTAGCCAAACTAAACTAAACTAACTAAACTAACCAAACAAAACTAAACTAAACTAAAATAAACTTACTGTAACTTAACTAAACTAAGAAAAGAAAAGAAAAGAAAAGAAAAGAAAAGAAAAGAAAAGAAAAGAAAAGAAAAGAAAACAAAACAAAACAAAACAAAACAAAACAAAACTAGCCAAACTAAACTAAACTAAAATAAACTTACTGTAACTTAATTAAACTAAACTAACCAAACTAAACTAAACTAGCCAAACTAAACTAAACTAGCAAAACTAAATTAAACTAAACTAAACTAGCCAAACTAAACCAAACTAACTAAAGTTCTATAATATTTTCTCCCCCCAAAAAAGATTAAAAAAAAAAAAGTTTAAACCTCAAATCAGTTAAAAAGTCAGTTTAGACATCTCAACATTAATGAAAAGTATGAAAAATGGAGATTCATTATTACTAAATTATTTGTGTTTTGAAAGGTTTTTAAGGGTTAGTTCACCCAAAAATGAAATTTCTGTCATTAATTACTCTCCCTCATGTCGTTCCACACCCGTAAGACCTTCATTCATCTTCAGAACACAAATTAAGATATTTTTGATGAAATCCGTATATGACTCGTCCATAGACAGCAATATAATCAACACTTTCAAGGTCCAGAAAGGTACTAAAGACATCATTAAAACAAAAAGTTCTCGGATTTCATCAAAAATATCTTAATTTGTGTTCTGAAGATGAATGAAGGTCTTACGGGTGTGGAACGACATGAGGGAGAGGAATTATGACAGAATTTTCATTTTTGGGTGAACTAACCCTTTAAGTTGTCAACACATAACAGCGTTGTCCAAGAGCAGCAGGATAATGTCCAGTGCAGTAAAACTCTTAAACCTAAACAAGCAGCAGTGTCTTTTCACATGAGAACGGTAAAACAGCCATTCGTACTTTGCACCGGAGTGAGTTATTCATTGGTAAAACGACCCCCTGCTGGGAAAATGTGTCCTGTTTGTTGAGGGACATTTGTCTGCGGAAGATTCGTTAAATCCAAGAGTCTCTTCAGATGATTTGAACGCTTTAGTTGACTCTGAATCTCTTTTCACACTCTGAATGAATGCTGATGAACTTTAATTCGAGCTCAGTGGAGAAGTTGCTCACGCTGCTCTGTTGTTCTCAGTCGATCAGAAGCTCGTCAGATTCAGGACGGTTTCTCTTATGCAATGCCAGTGTTTGTTTTGCATGTGTTCAGATATCATTTAGAAGATAATTTACCATGTCTTACACTCATCTGTCTCTGCAAATGTTTGCTAAACAGGTTTTATTGTCTTGTAATGCAGGAACTTTGACTCATTTATTTATTTGCTTAAGATGTTCTATTAACGTTACTGGATGAATGTTTGTTCATAACTTTGAGAGAACCTTGACACAACGTTCTGAGAATGTTCTCTGTTCAAACTTTCCAAATCAATTAGAACTCATCATAAAAACATTTGTAATGTACATTTGTCAATTTAGTTTCACAATTTTTGCATCATAACTAATGTTTCAGTGACCTTTGACCTCACGCTGTTCACTTTTAACCTGCAATGTGATGTTTTTAAGTCACTGTAATTTAATTTATTATACTTATTAACTAAACAAAATAAAAATAAAAAACATTAATGTGGAGGTGACTGTTAATAACTTGAAATAAAATAAACGTAAACTGAAATAAAATATGAAAAAATAAATATTTTATTTCAGTTAGTTAACAAGGAAACATTTTTATTTAATCTAACTTGATGTACACCAAAAGCTAAAACTGAAATTATATAGATATATTAAAAAATAATAATAATATTGACAAAAACACTGAACAAAATTACTACAACTTTAACTAAAATTAATATGAAAACAGAAAATATAGAAATAAATTCTACAGTCCTGTCCAAAAGTGATGTTCAGAGGCGATGTTTGTTTTTAATGACCCTGCAAGTAAATATGAGGAAAATATTTCATATTTTTTTAAATATTTTAAATATGAGGGAAGAACAAAAGACTAAACTTGGTTAAGGTATTTATCTGACAAAATGATTCTGTACAAAAGGCACTAAACCTACAGCTTTTATTTCACTATGGGGAAAAATGCATAAAAAAAACAAAAAGCTAAGCAAACATTGACTACAACATAATCAGCTTAATTTCTGGCCAAAACATGTCGCACAATTCGTCATGTTTCATTGCATTATTATCACAAATAATACATATTCTTACAAAATCTTTAATCATATTTGAATAAAGGGTGAAGATGTCAATTTTCCCAAACCAGACATCACTGTATTCCAAACTAATATCTCAGAATAACCCTGGAAAGAACGAGGGTTTAATGCCTCCTCTAAAAATCACTCCCGGGTTTATTTGCATTCTGTTTCTGTTGGACGACATTCACCGAATCAGACGCTTCCAAACGGAAACCCTGAAGACTAAATATTCCTCCTCTCCCCCGTCTGCTTTTATCATTTGTGGACACGCTCAGGCGAGGCCCAGCATGGGGAGGTGAGGTGCATTATGGGATGCGCTGTTGACTGATGTGTCTGGTCTGGAGTCGCACACCTCACTGCCTCGACTTTCTCATTTGCCCGAGTCGCTCTCCCCCAATTAGGAGAGACTATCTTACACGTGTTCCCGCGGCCTGATGCGCCGGTGCCGACACTCTTTCTGCACTATTACCTTGACTGATGCCTCCTCCTCAATTAGATGTAATTGGCATATCAATATGCAGAAGTTAAATGGATTAACCTTCTTTAGAGTAATGAGCAGCCTCCTCCGTCTGCGGCATCTTCAGATGGAGGACACGTCTGCATCAGCCGTCAGAAACATTTCTGATAAATATAGAGTTTTAATTGAGGCTTTGCTAAATGATAAAAAATAAAAAAACAGATAAATTAGACTGTATTATGTTTATGTAAATTATTATTAGTTAGTGGTGATTTGGTCAGCACCTTCGCAGCCACCAGAGATGTAAAGTATTTGAGTAATAGTACTTCAATCACTACTGTATTATTCTGCAGAATCTGTACTGTACTTGAGTTCAATTAAAACTGAATACATTTTACAAAGTGTTTTTATACCCTTAAATGTACAAAGTACACGTCATAACTTCAAGTGGCTCTACTGTATGTAGAATTCAGAAACCTTTTAAATCAATAATTTCAAGATACTCTGATATTGATGATTTATGCTCCTTTTGCAAAAATGAGAAAGAAGTGTTAACACATTTGTTTTTTGATTGTAAAGTTACCCAAAATTTTTGGAATGAAATGGCAGAATTTATTTTGAATCTAGTAAAGGATAAATACTGTTTTTCTTTAAAGGATATGGTGTACTATGAAAATATTGAATACATTGTTAACTTACTCATATCGCTGGCAAAATTTTATATACATAAACAAAAATGCTTAAATGCATCCCCAATATTTAAGGTACTATTTTTAGTGCAATTTGATTGTTTTATATCTTCTCTGAAATTGTTAAATAACAAAAAGTCATTTACATGTTTAAAATATTATGATTTTATTTTCTGATACCCTTTTACTGATTAAAGTCTTACGCTATGCTCTGTTTGTAAATTGTTCTATTTTCATTATATATATAAAAATTTATAATTCAGAAACCTTTGTTATTAGCGACACCTGTGGCCGATAAGGGAACTGCAGCAGCTCGTGCTCGAACTCGTGCACACGTGACGAGACTGAACGCGACTCAAGTCCCTGAAATACTCATGAAGTTCTTTTTTTGTTCTTTGCTTAGAAGTCAAAATAAGTTATTATCATCCTGACGCCGTCCAGGTGCTGAGAGCGATGGTTAGATCAATATATGTGCTGCTCGCTCCTCTCAATGAACACAACAAAAATGACAGCGTTGAGAAAACTGCAGTTAAATCATCTGATCGCAGCGATGTGGATGTGTTTGAACCAGCTCTGCGATTCAGCGGCATCATGTCGACAGATGAGGTAATTAAAATTACACTCTTATGATTATAGAGTATATTTGAGACTATAGACTCTATAGATCTGACTATGCACTACACATTGTGTACACAATGACATTGACATTACAGTAAAGAACGGCTTTTATAAGCATTTATTCGTTTCATGTGTCGCTGAACGGAAGAGAAGCTCTCGGGAGCGCGCGTAACCGTCACAGCCTTTTGATTTTCCCGGCAAAACCGACCGAGTCCTTCACATAAAAATCAGTGTACAGGCTTTCATAAACAACCTAGGAAGTCGGAGAATGTCTCGTTTAAGTTACCTTACCTGCTGTTCACACATTGGCAATAAAAATGTATTAATACGTGAAAATTCTTGCATACAGCCCTTTTGAATCGTTTCTCTGTTATTTAAAAATAAAAAAATAGTATTTTTTAATCTATTATAATGTGACTTTAAAATATAAGCGTGAGTAAATGACTACAGAACTAACTAGTCCTTTCAGACATAGACTTTGAACTACAGTAATAATGTGTTTTTATAATAATCGTCGCTGTAGATGGATGAACTTGAGTCAAGTGTGAACACGGTTCATGATTGTTAATCTAAAAATCACTGTATTCAAATGTCAAAACACTGTGAAATCATGTGGTAACTGGTTTCAGTTTATCATCTGCTGTCCTACAGTTTTACATGGTCAGAAAAATAAGAAAATAGTGATTTCCGACAGTTTTTGCATCAAAAATTGTAAAATGAGAAAAGCTCTACTGACTTTTATTTTCAAAAGTCAGTTTAAAAAGCTTAAAGTGTTTAATTTTTCAACACATGATAAAATACTATAGTAATTTATAGTATACTGTATATATTATAGTATTTACATTGCTTTGTTAATGAATGCTACAGAATACTGTAGTATTAACTATAGTGAACTGTAATAAATACTGTTGTATACTTTAGTTTTTACTACAGTTAACTGTAGTGTATTGTAGTATAATATACCCTATAGTTGTAGAAAACAATACAGTATTGGGTAAAGTAATTTGTTTTTATTACTATAGTTGTTATACTTACTATAGACTTACCTCAAATTAATGAAAGTACTGTACTATAATATTGTTCAAAAGCACTATAGTATTTACTATAAATTACTATAGTATTTTTTTCATGTGAAGCACAATTAAATGTGGGTACTTTCAAGTATTTTTTGGGTAGGTGCGTACTAAGAGTGTATTTCTGGCATAGTATCTGTAGTTTAACTTAAGCGCAATTTCTCAGTACACCTCAGCAAACCCCCTAGCAACACCTTGGCAACCACATAGCCAATAATCCACAACATTGTGACTTTTGCACTTTCTTCAGAAGATGTAGAAATCTCTGGTTGAACTGAAATAGATTGGAGTGCATGTTGGTGATATTATTGCAGGACAGGGTTTGTTCCTCTGCTGGTCTGGCTGTGATCCAGAGCGCTGAATGCATTCAGTGTTTGATTTGGAGATGGTTTGTGCAGGTCAGAGTTCAGAGGGTTTCGTGTGTGTGTTCACAGAGTCGTCCTGCGTTCAGCACCATCGATTCGTGCTGGATGCCAGATTTTCACAAACGCGCCGCTCTGCCCGCGGCCTCCGACTCGCCGTTGGCTTCTTTCTGTCGGTCTCAAACCTCAAAGATACTGACTGGATCAACACTCGAGACTGCCGAGTGTAACCAGACACAGAGACACTGCTAGTCTCGTCTTCAATCGTACGTGAACCTGATATATTAAAATCAACATGAAATCAAATTTGAGTTGATGCAAGTTCCTGGTCCTGTTATTTTAATGCTTTAGAAAGAGTCTCTTCTGTTTCATGTTGATTTTCAAGTATTTATCTGAATGGTTCTGTGAGGTTTGAAGACAGGAAAGAAAGAGAACGGTGCAGTGATCTGTTAATGTTCTCCAGTGATGTGTCCCAAATCAGATAGCAAGAGCTCGTTAGCATGTGAGCTGATTTCCATATTAACGACTCTTCTGAACCTTCAAAGAAATGAATAATTGAGAACAAATGAAATGTTTGGAGCACGTTTAATGTTTCATATGTTACTCCCTGGCTAATGACACACACGGCGTGTTTGTGTGAAGTGCGTCTGCGGTCAGTGTGACGAGTAATTAATGATGAGGGCGGGCCGCACTGACCCGAGAGAGGCTGCGCTCGCTCCAGCCGCACGGGACTGTGGGTAATTAAAACCCTGCGCTGCGTGGCGGGCCGAGAGGGGGCAGGAGACGGATCGGCAGGGCGGTCGTGTGGATTATTGTTGTTGTTCAGCCGTTGGAGTAGAATGACCTGCTGTCGTCTGCGGCCGCACGGCTGATCCGCTCTAAAGGAATTTAAACGCTCTCATTATTCACACTCATGTTGTTTCAAACCCCTGTGATGTTTTTACAGAGGAAATTCAGAGTCTTCGTAGACATACAGCAACAGTTCATAGTGACCAACGGTCCAGAGAGATCAACAAAGTATACTTCAGTTTTGACACAAACTCTTGGTGTATTCATACGACCGAATGTGTCGATTCCAAAATATACTTGATATGTTGCGCGAAATATGGAAACTTATTTCCACCACAGAAATAAAGGTAATTGCATCTTTATATCTAACTTTTCTGACTCAGAATTGTTTGTTAACTCACAAAAGTCAGAATTGTGAGGTAAAAAGTTGAATTTTTTTAATTTTCCCTGCCGTGTTAGAAACAAACAAACAAAAATGTAAACTAAGCTTACATAGTGAACACAGATGCTCGACACATGCTTGGGAGAAATTAACCTTTTCAAAAGCTTCACAAAATGATTCACTGGCTACGTTTACATGCACCCAAATAATCCACTTGTAATGGGATTGACGGCTCAGTCGGATTGAAAAACGTTCATGTAAACACCTCGATCCGAATAAAATTTCCATCGGATTGGAAGGGGTGGTTTATTCCTTTTCTAATCCGATCCAACAGCAAAAAATGACCATGTAAACGCTTGAATCCGACTACTTTCTCAATCGTACTCAGAAGTCTCCGGGGCACATTCGCAGTGCAGTGTTGACACGCATTACGCAGTAAAGTTCACGTTCACGTCTTTAGTTGTAAAGATGTATGCCAACAGGCAGTGGCGCAGCTGTATCCCTTCGTCACAATATTGGAAATCTTTCCGTTTTAAAACAAGAAGGGGAGACAATGGATATCATAAACTTTGTGTAAGAGACAAGTTATGCTGGTGAAAAAATCTCAACCTCAGTCAGTATTCACTACAGAAATTGAGAGTAAGACGTGCCGGCGCTGTCTGACGCTTCATTGTATTCTCTCAGAGACGAATTTTGACATAAAATGCTGATAACTGTATATTGTCTTAATTTATTCCATTATTTCTCTTGTGGCAGTACACAGGGGCTAGTGAAGCAAATGAGAATAATAGTATTTTGAGTTAAACAGGTTGTTTTTTAAAGTCGGTGCTTGAAGTAAAGCTGTGCTTAATTTTCATTGATGACAATATTCTAGCCTACACTCTTAATAATTTTAATTATAGGCCTATAATTCATTGTATAATAGACCTAAAAAAAAATTAAACCTTTTCACAGATAGCTAATGGCCTGATCTTTTATTGTCCTCACAGCATATATTAATTTAATTATAAAAGAAGCCGAACCTAATAGTAATAATAATAGACTAGAAGAATGTAACAGGCCTACATTAATTAGAAATACCAAATCCTCTTAATATTGCCAAGATTTGATGCTTTTGACAGTATCTCTGGCTATCGTCGATACATGATCATCGTCTGTTGACGGGTTACCGCGAGTGTGATTGATATGATGTCACACACGCAGAGCGCGTGAAAGTGGCCTTAACTACTATGTACTTACATTTAAATTATTCATTTGATACAATGCACTTATTGTGTGCATACATGTTTTTACATTGTACTTATATTTTAAAAACACCTGCATGTAATTACATCTGTAATTATTTTCTGTAATTACATTTGTTGACCCATCCCTTACATCTTAGCCCTATCCTTAAACCTACCCATACCACCAAAGCTTTCCCTAATCTTACCTGTATCACACCTCAATAGCAGCAAAAGTGTTTTGCAATTCAACAATTTTGTCTCTTTTTCGACTGTTTTGACCCAGTCCAGTGTGCCACCTTGTGGACAATTTATCGTAATCGTAAACGCTGGTTTGTATCACTTTTACTTTTACAAATAACTATTTACCTATAACTGCTAACGAACTGAAGTCTGCACATTAGGAGAGGGACAGTTGGGACAGTTGTTGTTATTATAAACAGTTGTTGTGTGGAAAAGATTCTTATTTTAAAGGTGCCATTGAATGTTTTTTTTTACAAGATGTAATATAAGTCTAAGGTGTCCCCTGAATGTGTCTGTGAAGTTTCAGCTCAAAATGCCGTATAGATTTTTTAAAATTAATTTTGCCTATTTTGGGGCATCATTAACTATGCACCGATTCAGGGGCTGCTGGCCCTTTAAATCGCGCTCCACGCCCCCGAGCTCTCCACTATAATACAGTGCATAAACAAAGTTCACACAGCTAATATAACCCTCAAGTGGATCTTTACAAGATGTTCGTCATGCATACTGCATGTATGCGTCGGATTAGTATAGTATTTATTTGGATGTTTACATTTGATTCTGAATGAGTTTGATAGTGCTCCGTGCGAAAATGCAAATATTGGGGCGTACACCCCGACCGTTACGTAACACTCGGTGTTATGTTGAGATTCACCTGTTCTTCGGAGGTCTTTTTAACAAATGAGATTTATATAAGAAGGAGGAAACAATGGAGTTTGAGACTCACTGTATGTCATTTCCATGTACTGAACTCTTGTTATTCAACTATGCCAAGATAAATTCAATTTTTGAATCTAGGGCACCTTTAACAAATAACATAATCCCAGCTAAAAAATGTTTTGCTAATGTTCCAATTAAGTTATGAAAACGTTATTTATGAATGTTCTCTCAATGTTTTTTCTTGGTTATGTGAACGTTTAGGGAACATTCCATTTTATCATTCTTCAAACATTATGGAAATGTTACTTTTGAATGTTCTGAAACAAATAGTAACTAAGGCTGAACGATTAATTGCATTTGCGATAATATCGCGATATGAGAAAATGCGATTTTCTAATCGCAACGTGCGCGATTTGAGGTGGGCACGTGACGCAAGCGAAAGAGCGGAGAACTCGGCTGCAACAACTTTTCATCCTGTCAGTTCATCTTTAACCTGTAGCGCAATGGCCTCTGCCTCGACGGAACAGTCAGTAACTGACACAGCTGCGACTTTAATCTCAAAGAGGAACAGCACGTCGGTGGTGTGGAACTATTTTGGTTTCAAAAAAGAAGATGCTGCACAGCTTCAGGTGTTATGCAGAGCATGCCGTGCTCCCGTTGCGACTTCACGGGGTAACACTACAAACTTGTTTCAGCACTTAAAAAAATACCACAAATCAATGTATGACAGTTGTATGACCAAAATGCCGAGCACCAGTGCGCCAGACAGGCCAAATACCTCAAGACAGGGATCACTGACCGAAATGTTCGAAAGTGTCACTCCGTATGAACGTAATTCAAAACGGCACGGGGAAATCACTCGGGCAATAACCGAGTTCATAGCCAAAGATATGATGCCTCTCAGCACGGTGACCAAGCCTGGATTCGTGGCATTGACATATACGCTTGATAAACGGTACAATATACCCTCCCGTACATACTTCAGTCAGACTGCCATACCGGAGCTGTACAAAAAGTGTAAAGAGAAAGTCGCCGCGGAGGTTAAAACGGTGGAGTTTTTTGCTAGCACTACAGATATGTGGTCAAGCCGCACAGCTGAGCCTTACCAGAGTCTTACAGTCCATTTTATTGATGAAGATTTCAACCTCAGAGCTCGCTGCCTACAAACTACCTACTTCCCAGACGACCACACAGGGGAAAATATTGCAGCCGGCCTGAGAGAAGGGCTTGCCAGCTGGGATCTCCACGAGGAGAATCACGTCTGCATCACGACGGACAACGCGTCAAATATGGTTCTGGCTGCGCGGCTTAATGAATGGACGAGGCTCCAGTGTTTTGGGCACAGATTACATCTTGCCATTGGTAAGTTATGTCGTGTGTGTGTGTGTGTGTGTGTGTGTGTGTGTGTGTGTGTGTGTGTGCGTGCGTGCGCGCAAAAGAGAGAGATGCGTCGATTAGTAATAAGCTGGATACAAATATATAAATTATGTGTAGTTGGGGATTCATTAAATTAATATTTCCTCCCACTCCTTTTCTAATATGTAAATTGATATATTATGTTTTGATTTTATGTCTGTTGTGGAATGGCCACCTGCATTTTTGTTTTTTTGTTTGTTTTTGTTTTTTTACATGTTCTAAATAAACACAAAAAGTGTGTGTGTGTGTGTGTGTGTGTGTGAGAGAGAGAGAGAGAGAGAGAGGACAGGGGTGTGGATGTGTGCATTTTAGAATGACAGAGAATGTGAGTGTGTAATAGTGATAGCCTTGAATCACAAAACTCAAATTTAATTGTGTGTAATACACTACTTTCTATTTCTTTCAGAAAATGCACTCAAAGATGACAGAGTGTCAAGGGCAACAGCACTGTGCAGGAAGCTGGTGGGACACTTTTCCCACAGTTGGAAGAAGAAGGCAGCACTGATGGAGGCACAGAGGGAGCTCAAACTCCCTGAGCACAACCTCATAACGGAGTGCCCAACAAGATGGGGATCTAAAGAAATGATGATTGCTAGAGTGCTTGAACAGGCCAAAGCCATTTCTCAGGTATTGTCTGGAGATCGATATGCACGCTCCCTCATCCCAACCTGGCAAGATATTGATGTGTTGGAGTCGATTCACAAGGCACTGCATCCTCTACTGGAATTTACTGATGCTCTTTCTGGAGAGGAGTATGTGAGCATCTCCTACCTCAAGCCAGTTCTTCACCTTTTTGCCACATCAGTCCTGGCTGAAGATGCTGAGGACACTGACCTGACTAAATCAATAAAAACCAAAGTCCTAGCATACCTCAATAATAAATATGGAGACCCAAACATCCAGGAGCTTTTGGATGTTGCCTGTTTCCTGGACCCTAGGTTCAAAATACAGTACATCAGTACTGACAACATCCCTGCTATCAAGACCCGACTGAAGACAGAGATGGTAGACTTAGCACAGCGTACATATCATCGGGTAAATGATAATTATGTATTTCACAAAAACACAATTTTTCTGTAAAATCTAACTGGAAAACTAATGGCTGTTGTTTTTATCTAATAGGAGAAGAGGTCTCGTACTGAAACTGTTCAGATGCCTCAAAGTGCACAGCCCTTGGGGGAAAAGGCGAAGAGGTCTCTTGGCAGTTTTTTCAAGACCAGTGCAGCCTCTCCTTCTTTGCCTGTTGAAGATGTCGCAGAGGCAGAGTTAAACAATTACCTGATGACTCCTACCATTGATGGAGAAGATGATCCCTTGGCTTGGTGGAGGGTGCACAAGATCAGCTACCCACAGTTGTGCATCATGGCCCGCAAGTATCTTTGTGTACCTGCCACAAGCGCTCCCTCAGAGCGTCTTTTTAGCACAGGAGGGAATATTGTGACTTGCACTCGCTCATCCTTGAAGCCAGCAAAAGTCAATATTCTGGTTTTCTTAGCAAAAAACCTGTGAGCCACTGAGAACAAAACTGTTGGATCATTATAGCTGGCAGTGCCATACTCGTAGTGAACTTTAGTCTGTGTGGTGTGTTATTGTTGTGTACTTGATAAGTGAGGTTGATCTATTCCAAATTATAATATTCAAATAGTTTTTGTCTAATTTAAAAGTGCATTTCTCCATTTTTTTATTTATAACTTTATTTATTTTGATTTTACTAAATATTTTCAAAGCAAATGCTGTTGCAGTTGTGTGAAATGTTACTGACTTTGGAGCAGTAAGATAATTATTATTTTTAATTATTTTTTTCTTCAGACTGTAAATTTTGCACACAGTGTTTACAAAGTGCGCATACCTTTGTTTAAATTATTGAAATGCACAGTGGCAAAGCCATAGATGTTTCTGCAACGAGCAGTTCAATAAAAATGTCATTTATTTCAAGTCATACATGTTTTAATTTAATTATAACAAATAGGCCCAGCCTATGGGAAAGAACATTTCACACTAAATGCATCTAATATTGTGTTGGTCATATTTAAATAATTCATTACGTTTTGTTGGGGAAAAAAGAGGATAAAAAAAATCTTTACAAAACAAATCGCATATTAAATCGCAATCGCAATATTGGGGAAAAAAATCGCAATTAGATTATTTTCCCAAATCGTTCAGCCTTAATAGTAACATCTAAAAAATGTTAGACAAACATCCAAATAAATGTTTCAGAATAAAAACTATGTATAAATCATGTTTTGAGAACATTATTAACGACCAGATAACTTTGAAGGAACATTCTGGAAGAACGTTTGTTCATAACTTTGAGAGAACATTCTGAGAACGTTCTGTTGTCTGGGATGCAGGTTTGTTGTTTTCTCTAGTTGGTGAAGCCGCCCGTGGCCTGCCTGACGCTGCAGTGATGGTCATGTGATGTGATGGGGGTCGTAACCAGGTGTCTGACAGACTGACAGATTGTTGACACCGACACGGAAACATCTCAAACTATTTTTATCTGTCCGTGTGTTTCGCTTCAAGCACTGACCGATCGCTAGAAACATCCGGCACTCGAACGCCTGCTGAGCAGAAGGTGTGTGTGTGTGTGTGTGTGTGTGTGTGTCACTGCGGGGCTTATTCTCTGTTTATTTCCTTCTACATGTGTCTGCTGTGTTTGATCACTGCGTTTACTGTGTGTGTGTGTGTGTGTTTTACCTTGTCATCCTGCGACTCACATCAAAAGACAGACATGCTGGAAATAAAACCAGCCATGACCTTGAGCACACACACACACACACACACACACACACACACACACACACACACACACACACACACACACACACATGTTTGTTTTTGTGAATTGTGGGGACTTTCCATAGACTTCAATGCATTTTACACTGAACAAACTGTACATTCTATCCCCCTACCCTGCCCCTACCCCTAAACCTAACCCTCACAGGAAACTGTGCAAACTTTTACTTTTTCACAAAAACTCATTCTATATGATTTATAAACCCATTTACATTGTGGGGACCGCTGGCTGGTCCCCACGATGTAGGTGAACTCAGGTTTATATTACATCATGGGGACATTTGGTCCCCACAATGTAATATAAACAAAAGCACACACACACACACACACACACACACACACACACACACACACACACACACACACACACACACACACACACACACACACACACACACACAGACACACACACACACACACTCATCAAAGGTATCTAAAACACCTACACACGCAGTGAGTGTCCAGCAGGGGTCAGAACAGCACCATCAAACGCTGCTCTGCTTCACTTCTGAGATCTTCAACACGCTTCATATTTCAGATGTTCTGGAATCATCCGTCCATCAGTAGATCTTCTCGTGTTAAATCAGCGTTTCTCTTCTTTATTCTGCCAGAGATCAGATGGACGTTCATGTATTTTCTGGTGTGTTGTTGGTCAGAGTGAACTTACTGTACAGTGAGAGGAGAGCGGGGCTAGTTGTCACACTGATATTTCTCATGGTATTATTATTTCTGAAACCCTGTGCTAAACCTGAACAACAACAATTAAGAAACATAAAACAATTTATGCAACAGCAAAAAATAATAATAATAATAATAATCATTCAAAAGTATGTAATATGCCTTTTAATCAATTAATTGCAAATATATGTGACAACATGCCCCGACCTGATATTTATATAAACACAGTTCAGTTGTCCACTGTCATTATACAGTGACTGTTGTCTGAATGAATGTCATTGTTGTTTATTCCGTCTACTTGTTCACATACAGAATTTAAATTTTGAGCTCGATATAAAGATCCAGTAACAACGTCTCCATGTGACAACTAGCCCCGGTCTCCCATATTTCATATGATACAGATGTACATGAGCTGATTTTGGTTAGAAGCTCTTAAATATGTAAAAACTCATAAAACCTCATCACTGTTCATCTTTTATAATCTATTTCAGGAACACACGAGTCTCGCTCTTCTCTTTCTCAAACACTAAATCTGAAACAAATGTGTGTGAATCTTTGTTTGCTCTGAAAATTCCTCTAGATTGTTTTTCTGTCGTCACAAACCTTTAAACAGCAATAATTGCAGATCCCTTCGGATTGAATCGCATTATGCCGTTTTTCCATGGTCGCATAAGCCCTAAAGTTAAGAAGAGTTTATTTAAAGTTAAATTAGAGTTTATTATTAGTTAGTGCTGTTTATTAATCCAATCATCATCAAACCTCCAGCAGTGTTTGAGCTCCAGACGTGATTCCTCAGATCATGTGTGTTTTTGAGGAGCGTGAGATGATGCTTTGCCAGGTTATTAAAGGACGGCTTTCACCTTCAACATAAGACAGGTGGAAATATCTCATCATATCTCCAGACCAGATCAGCACAGAGATGCTTTTCTCACCAGACAGGAAGAAAACGCTTAAACATCCAGCGGCACTCGCAGTTTACAATGTAGAAATCTTTGATTATGATTATGAACCCTTTTCACTTTTCCAGAGATCTCAGACACAGAAGTCGTCATAGTCGGTTAAACGTCTAACAAATGTTTGTTTCTATTTCTCCAATAGAAAAAAATCCAAAACAGTGTTTCTATGACTTTAAAAAAAGAGCAAAATGATACAGACGCTTGTTTGCATTGGCCAGAAAAAGATGTTAAATCTGCCATCAGCCGTCGACACAGTCGGTGAAACGGGTATTATTTCAGTCCTAGTTTGTATGAACCGCCCCTTCTGCCACCTTAACACATCTACACAGATCAGCGTGTTCACGTTTGACTCGAATATTCTGACAATTGAAAATAAATAAATAAAAATAGTATACAAAAAATGCTAAACCTAAATAGTCATTTTTATTGTTATAATGATTTTATAATGTCTAAACAAATCTAGGCCTACATGAAAAACCATTGCGTAATCCTCTGCAGCCATCTAGTGGCTCTAGTTAAAAATTCATGTTATTTTAATTTTAAAAGTGTTTGTTGTCCAGTAGATGGCAGCAATCATCTATTATTTATGAAATTGAGAATCTTTTTTAAGTGGATTTGGCATAAAATGTTGCTATTTTATATAAATGTATATATTTAAATAATTACAAATTGAAGCAAATAAATAATAACAAAAAAATATATAAATCTCCCCAAACTGCTCAAATTTACAGTAAAAACATCAATAAAGTGAGTGATATTACTTTTGTTTTAAAGAAATGTAATAAGTAAAGCTAGTTGTACAGTAATATTGTTGCCAGATGAGTAAAAGCATAGCAAGCAACATTTTATTATTGGCCTAATCTAACGAGATGAGTGTATCTCCAAACATGAATCCCAAATGGCACTCACTTCTGTGCGCTTTCGGTCAATGGCTGCCGTGCGTGCGTGTCCGTTAAGCAGCAGACTTCTTCCCGACAGTCAAAGCGTTGTTACGTCATTAAAGTGCGGACTCAGAGGAAGACCATGAGTGTTTGAAATTCAGCCTATCTTTTGCATGCTTCCTTTTTCCTAAATTGAGCTCTGGTGGCTTTTTTCTTACCATTATTTCAATTTGTGTTGATTAAGAGCTTCTCCCGCTCTCACACGTCACCTCAACCAAACCCGGCCCTTCTTCTGTGCTTTTGAGCGAGAGTTCTTCTCCCGGCACACACTCCGAATCCCTCCTAAACAGGATAATGGACCCACATAGTGACATGATATCATTGATGTGACGTGCAAATAAGCGTAAAAAATAATAAAAACCCGATGGCGCATTCTGTTGTTGTTTTTTGAGGGGGCACTAGTCAACAAAAAAAAAATGCCCTGGGTAGTCGCCAGTGCCAAAATCCGGTTTCCTAATCATAGCCATTGAATTAAGACTATGTCTGTGTTTGAAATCATATACTCAAGAGTACTTGTTTTGACTAATTACTTACTTTGCAAGCGCCAAAAAAGTATGTTTGGTTATCATGTGACCTCCCGGCGTCTGTGTTGTGTCACTTCACTGGCATTCACAAATCCTGTCCTGTGACCTCATGGGAACGTAAAGCGTCCATCATATGCACGCTTCACAATCTCACCGGAGGTCATTCGGGTACTTTTCACCGACTCTGTTACGAGTACTGTGAATTCTGACTGTTTTTCCCCTGCTATATAGTAGGGAAGTATGGGATTTTATGAAAAATGTGATGCCTAACTAGCAGTTTATGCACGTCACCCCTGATCTAGGCCTGGATGTGATGGGTGGCTCTCTCTTCTCCTCCGTCTCTCTCCTGGTGGACACTGGACAGGTGGCCAGATAAACTCAGTATGTCCGTCTGTATCCAGTTAGACAGTTTCAGTGCTGTCACATGTCCAAGCCTGCCAGCCAATCCGTGACCCCGGAGCGCGCTGACATCATACATCAGCCTGTGGCAAGGCCGGCGGAGATGTGTGTGTGTGTGTGTGACCTATATTACAGAGGTATCTGTGACCGGCCGTGTGCAGTGTGTTTAATAACAGCAGACAGATCCTTCTCCTGCAGTGCTGCGTCTCCGCTCTCTTCAGTAAAAGAGCTTTCAGAAGAAATATCGTAATCTTGGGCGCAGGCCGCTGTAGGGGTGGAGGGATTGTCAGAGTTCATCTCTGCCTCCGCGCGTGTTTCCTCGGGAGAAACGCCCACCTCCGGCCGGCTCTTCTGGAAATTACGGGATTTTTCTTGTGCGTGACTCTGTCACCTTGCCTTAAACACTGCTGTAAACACACAGGGAACTGCTGTAATGCAGAACGTGGCCTCGGGTGATTCGCCAAGACCGGCCGTGATGTTTTGCGCGTCTGGTCAATGGATGAGCGCTCGAACGTTCAGCAAACCCCCAGGAAACGTCTCCAGTTATCCACTGCATATGATAGTCATTTCTCCTGCGCTCCTGGGCTTTACAGCACTGAGATGTTTCTAGATGATCATGTTATGCGTTTCTAACTCTGCTTGTGTTGTAGATTTGAGGAAGTATTTCTTTAAAAAATTAAAAAAATATACATTTTTCAGAAATCTTATCTGACACTTCATATTAACTTGTTTATTTACACGAATACGAAGCTGATAAAGAGTAAATGTTGTTGCAGTGAGGCACTGAAAGTCAACTTAAACCATCTTTTGTTTTATATTCCCTGCTGAAAGGGAACGTTCTGTCAAGGTTCTCTCAAAGTTACGAACAAACGTTCCTCCAGTAACGTTAATAGAACGTTCATTCAATGTTATCTGGTCTTTAATAATGTTCTCAAAACATTAGCACAAAAACATTATTTATACGTCATTCATGGAACATTTTAGTTAGTAGAACATTCAAAATTAACGTTCCCATAATGCTTGCAAAATGATGAAATAGAGAACACATTCCCTTAATGTTTTCTTTAACAAATGCTTTTAAAACATTTTAATAAATGGACGTTTCGTACGTCCAGAAATAATGTTTTCAAAGCTTCATGGGAACATTCGCAAAATGTTCTTATAACATATTTTTGTTAGTTTTTTGTAATTTGGACACAAAGTGGATGAATGTAGAGAGACACAAACCAACTAACCCCAAAAAACATCCCAGAATTCAAATTTATCAAAAAATAATAAATCAAATTTATTAGTAATAATTATAAAATGATGTTCGTGTGGCTGATTTCCCTCCAAAATGATGTCACTTACTGGAAGATGATGTCATTATTTTACAAAATTTTACAAAAGATGGATGGAAAGTGATATTAAAGACAGAGAAAAACCTATTAACTTAAAATTATGAGAAAACATGTTTAGTTTGAAACATTTTGATTAGAAAAAGTAAACAAAGAAGAAACACTTCAGAACACAAAAGAAGATATTTTAAAAAAATAAAATATGCACGTACAATGGAAGTCAATGGGGTCCAAATTTGTTCTTCAAAATATCTTCTTTTGTGTTTTGCTGAAGATAGAAAGTCATACGGGTTTGTGAACACACATGAGGGCGAGTAAATGATCATCCCTTTAATAAACTACCTTCAAATATAAATATAAATGTCAAATAATCTGTATATGATGGTGACGTGAACATATTCTGTGTGCAGCATCCAAATATCTGTAACAGTACATTTCATTTTATACGTGGGCTGTTTCTCATTTGAATTTATTAAATATTCAACATGACATCACTCACGGGATGACAATGCACTAGTAAGATTACAATAAAACAAAATAGTGATTATATTATATTGTCAGTATGAATAATAGAGCGTGTGTGAGCGCGGACGCCTGCAGGAGGGCTGTTTGTCTCTCTCTCACTGACCCCAGATCTGCAGCGCTGGGAAATTGGGGTCATGTTTATATGAGGCGGGCGTTTGTGATCGACCCGGAGTCAACCTGAACTGAGCCGAAATAATCTGCTAATGACTGTCTGATTGATCTGATCAAACACTGTATTATTGTGCTGTCATTTGATGGAGTTTTTATATTTCATATTGAATATTTAGGAAACACATCAAAATCTACAAAGGCCGAACAATAAAGAAGGTGCATAAATGATAAAATGTGCTCATATGATGAGGATTCAAGCTTCCCTTCATCTTCTGAGATCAAACAACAGCAACAATTTGCAACAAGGTTTCATTATAATACATTAATAAAATATGCTTTAACAAAGTTTTGTAAATGCTGTAAAATATATTTCTCATAATTTATCTGATATTAAAGAGAACCTATTATGCTTTTTTATGTCACAATATTCCTCATTTAATAATTAATATGCAGAATAATTTTTTTTTCTTACAATTGTGAGTTTGTTTGCGAGTTTATATCTTTTGCAAGTTTATACGTCACATCTTTGTTTTTAGAATTGTGATGAATAAGGCTTTTAAAAGTGTAGAATAATGGAGATATAATTCATTTAGACGTTTTATTCAGTGTTAACAATGAGATTATGTGGTTTTTATAATCAATTAACATTGATTTTGTCATTTTTACAAGATGGACAAAATTTGTTACCAAAAAAGACATTCGGTTTAACCAAAATTTCGATATTTTCAATCAATGCTAACAGGCTGATATCTAGCAAAAGGACAAACAAATATTTTATATTTAGTACAAGTTTTTAGAATATTACAACATTTTCCATGTTTTATAGCGGTTGCACCGAATGACCTGATGTTTCGGGACATGATGATCAAGAGAAAACATGAATTTATCAAATAGTTAAGAGAGAGTTAGTTACTTTGCTTCACGACCATGTGGTCCTTTACAGGTGTCTGAATGATGTCACATCCTGTCACATGATATTGACCACATGTTCCCTCTATATCGGTTACTCCAAATGACATCAATGAAATTCATTTTCCGAACATTCTTTCTCATAGCAAAGCAATGACTTCTACACATAATTTTAATACCATTTTGCACTATGTTGATATATGATGTTATAAAATCATGCCAGAATAAAAAAAAAAATATATACATTTAATCACAAATGAACGATTGGACGGTTAAACCGAATGACCTTTTGACACTTCAGAATCTTTAAAATATCTTTATATGTAGCAAAATATAATTAAAACCTTTTGGATTTAATAAAAGAGATCTAGTTGTAATACCTTACATACTTTTGGTGTCATATCTTAGTTTTTTATTATTATTAATGTCTTTGGACAAAAAAAAAAAAAAAAAGACCCCTCATGTCATTGACCCATTTGAGTTTATATTCGCGAGTTTATCTCTTTAGTAGGTTTATATCTCGCAATTCTATCTTTTTTAGAATTTAACTTGTTTTTTTCTCACAGTTGCGAGTTTATATTGGCTAATTTACATCTCAATTCTAACTTTTTTAGAGTTATAATATTTTTCTCACAATTGCGTGTTTAAATTTGCGAGTTTATATCTCACAATTCTTTTTTTTTTTTTGAATTGTGATCTTTTCTTGCAATTGCAAATTTGCAAGTTTATATCTTTTTCGAGTTTATGCTGTAAAAACATATTTTTCATAATTTAACTAATGTTAAAGAGGACTATTATGCATTTTACGTCACAGTGTTCTTCATTTAAATAATTCATACGCAGAATAAAGGGGCGGGGCCTGGTTGAGTTAGTTAGTAGTGTGTTGAAACTGTAAAAACAAACACCAATCACAACACACTGCTCCAGCCGTCCAATCAGAGCACATTGTGCTTTTCAGAAGGAGGGGCTTCATAGAGACAGGAACTAAACAGAGCGTTACTGACAGACTGGGAAGAGAGGAGCTGCAACAATGGAGAATATGAGGAAAATAATCAACATTCAATCTAGTAGAGCACAAAAACAACATTTGACTTTATAAAAGGCATAATGTATCTTTAAAAAATGAGACCTTTATTGTAAAATGTTATGAAAACATCCTTTAGAGGCCTTGAGCAATCTGAACTTCTGCAAACAGTCTTGAGAAACTTGTAAACAACGAAACAAGTTTCTGGAGTGTAATGAAACAGTGTGGAGAGGTTAGTGTTATTGGATTTATGATCCCAGATAAGGCGCTAAACACTATTACGGCTCTGTTTTAGAGCGGCCGTCGTGTCACGTCACGGTCGGATCCATTCCGACTCCATAGATCAGGCGTTCAGGTCTGGAGCGACCCAATATCTCATCCTGACACCCCTTCATCCTTCACCGTCCCGTCTGTGACACCGCTTCCTCCACGGATCTGCCGTATGATTGGACCGTAATTGTTTGGAGCAATAAAGCTCATCTGATAAGAGTAAAGATGAATGTGCTGGATTTTATTTTATTGTTCAGTGATATTTGCAGTGTAAAAGGTCCCGGTTGAGTTATAAACGTGGATGTTGCCTCCTGATATCAGCACATTTGAGCGCAGAAGTTTGGGTCAGTTTGACTTCATCAGCTGTAGTGTGATCTGCTTCTGCCGTGAGCGCTTTATAATGATGCCAGACATGCTTACATCAGATCAGCAGCATTAATACTGAGTATTAATATTATTTATCTATTTATTCAAAGATTATTTTAAATTATTAAATTGATTATAACACATCTTTTCGGTGTGGAGGATAAAGAAGATGCACTCATTTGTGATTTTTCTTTCCTTTTGCTAAAGATCTTTATGAGGAAGCTTGTTTCTGCCATGGAATAAAAAAATGTAAAAGTAATTGCGAGTTTATATCTTTTTACTCACTATTAGTTTATTTTTGAGATTACATCTTTCATTTCTGACTTTTTTCTCACATTGTGTATTTTGGGTATTTTACATATTTTTCAAGTTATCTCACAATTCTAGGATTTTTTCTCACAACTATGATTTTATTTTCACGAGTTTACATCTTTTGCAAGTTTATATCTCACAATTCTGTTTTTTTTCTCATAATTGCGAGTTTATATCTTTTTTTCTCACAATTGCGAGTTAATGTTAGCGAGTTTACATCTTTTGCAAGTTCAAATTTCGCAATTCTGACTTTTTTCCTCAAATTTGCAAGTTCATTTTTAGCGAGTTTACATCTTTTGCAAGTTTAAATTTTGCAATTCTGACTTTTTTCTCACAATTGCGAGTTCATTTTAGCGAGTTTACATCTTTTGCAAGTTTAAATTTTGCAATTCTGACTTTTTTCTCACAATTGCGAGTTCATTTTAGCGAGTTTACATCTTTTGCAAGTTTAAATTTTGCAATTCTGACTTTTTTCTCACAATTGCGAGCTCATTTTAGCGAGTTTACATCTTTTGCAAGTTTAAATTTCGCAATTCTGACTTTTTTCTCACAATTGCTAGTTCATTTTAGCGAGTTTACATCTTTTGCAAGTTTAAATTTTGCAATTCTGACTTTTTTCTCACAATTGCGAGTTTATTTTAGCGAGTTTACATCTTTTGCAAGTTTAAATTTTGCAATTCTGACTTTTTTCTCACAATTGCGAGTTCATTTTAGCGAGTTTACATCTTTTGCAAGTTTAAATTTCGCAATTCTGACTTTTTTCTCACAATTGCGAGTTCATTTTAGCGAGTTTACATCTTTTGCAAGTTTAAATTTCGCAATTCTGACTTTTTTCTCACAATTGCAAGTTCATTTTAGCGAGTTTACATCTTTTGCAAGTTTAAATTTCGCAATTCTGACTTTTTTCTCACAATTGCAAATTCATTTTAGCGAGTTTACATCTTTTGCAAGTTTAAATTTCGCAGTTCTGACTTTTTTCTCACAATTGTGAGTTCATTTTAGCGAGTTTACATCTTTTGCAAGTTTAAATTTCAGAATTCTGACTTTTTTCCTCAAATTTGCAAGTTCATTTTTAGCGAGTTTACATCTTTTGCAAGTTTAAATTTCGCAATTCTGACTTTTTCCTCAAATTTGCAAGTTAATTTTAGCGAGTTTACATCTTTTGCAAGTTTAAATTTTGCAATTCTGACTTTTCTCACAAATGCGAGTTCATTTTAGCGAGTTTACATCTTTTGCAAGTTTAAATTTTGCAATTCTGACTTTTTTCTCACAATTGCGAGTTCATTTTAGCGAGTTTACATCTTTTGCAAGTTTAAATTTCGCAATTCTGACTTTTTTCTCACAATTGCTAGTTCATTTTAGCGAGTTTACATCTTTTGCAAGTTTAAATTTTGCAATTCTGACTTTTTTCTCACAATTGCGAGTTCATTTTAGCGAGTTTACATCTTTTGCAAGTTTAAATTTCGCAATTCTGACTTTTTTCTCACAATTGCAAGTTCATTTTAGCGAGTTTACATCTTTTGCAAGTTTAAATTTCGCAATTCTGACTTTTTTCTCACAATTTCAAGTTTATTTTAGCGAGTTTACATCTTTTGCAAGTTTAAATTTCGCAATTCTGACTTTTTTCTCACAATTGCAAGTTCATTTTAGCGAGTTTACATCTTTTGCAAGTTTAAATTTCGCAATTCTGACTTTTCTCACAAATGCGAGTTCATTTTAGCGAGTTTACAACTTTTGCAAGTTTAAATTTCGCAATTCTGACTTTTTTCTCACAATTTCAAGTTTATTTTAGCTAGTTTACATCTTTTGCAAGTTTAAATTTCGCAATTCTGACTTTTTGTCTCATAATTGCGAGTTCATTTTAGCGAGTTTACATCTTTTGCAAGTTTAAATTTCGCATTTCTGACTTTTTTCCTCAAATTTGCAAGTTAATTTTAGCGAGTTTACATCTTTTGCAAGTTTAAATTTTGCAATTCTGACTTTTCTCACAAATGCGAGTTCATTTTAGCGAGTTTACATCTTTTGCAAGTTTAAATTTCGCAATTTGTGTTTTCTAACAATTGCGAGTTTATATTTTGCCATTCTGTTTTTTTCTCATAATTGCAAATTTATTTTTGAGATTATATCTTGCAATTCTGACTTTTTTCCTTAAATTGCGAGTTCATTTTAGCGAGTTTACATCTTTTGCAAGTTTAAATTTCGCATTTCTGACTTTTTTCCTCAAATTTGCAAGTTAATTTCAGCGAGTTTACATCTCTTACAAGTTTAAATTTCGCAATTCTGACTTTTTTTCCTCAAATTTGCAAGTTCATTTTAGCGAGTTTACATCTTTTGCAAGTTTAAATTTCGCAATTCTGACTTTTTTCCTCAAATTTGCAAGTTCATTTTAGCGAGTTTACATCTTTTACAAGTTTAAATTTCGCAATTCTGACTTTTTTCTCACAATTGCGAGTTCATTTTAGTGATTTTACATCTTTTGCAAGTTTATATCTTGCAATTCTGTTTTTTTTTTCTCATAATTGCAAGTTTATTTTTGAGATTATATCTTGCAATTCTGACTTTTTTTCTCACATTTGTGAGTTCATTTTAGCGAGTTTACATCTTTTGCAAGTTTATATCTTGCAATTCTGTTTTTTTTTCTCATAATTGCAAGTTTATTTTTGAGATTATATCTTGCAATTCTGACTTTTTTTCTCACATTTGTAAGTTCATTTTAGCGAGTTTACATCTTTTGCGAGTTTAAATTTCGCAATTCTGACTTTTTTCTCACAATTGCGAGTTTATATTTCACTGTTTATATCTTGAAATTGCAAGAAAAATTATCAACCTGTCAGAAATGAACTTTAAGCCTGCTGGTTAAAACACAAAAATCGTGAACCGACTGTAACAGTAAAGACAGACCGACAGGTTTCATGTGCAAGATGCATGTTCATATCCATGTTGCGGAGCGTAAGGGCCTGTTTGTGTTGGTCTGACGTGATTCTCGTGGTGTTCGTGCATCTGTATCTTCATATGTGCTGGTTTGAGCTGAGGGGTCGTGTGGAGGTCACCGCTCCTGATATCCCGAAGGTCGCTGACGGTGTGATGTCGTCTGCATATCCAAAGCACATCTGCATCACAATTTCAGATTAATATTCATTTCCTGCTGCATTTGCATGAGTCATGAAAATTATGTTTTACAGGCTGAGTTTTTAATCATTATATATTATTACATTAAGTTGTGCTTCTGTGTGCCGTTAGAAAGCAGAACCACTGTGTATAGTTTTATGCTTTTTTCGTTTATTTGTTGACGCTTGTGTATATTGTATATTAGAGTGATGGAGCTGTGTGTGTGTGTGTGTGTGTGTGTGTGTGTGTGTGTGTGTGTGCGCAGTGTTCCTCTCCTCTGATGTGTATCAGATGTGAATGAGTTCAGAGTCTCTTCAGTTCGTGATGAATGAGTTCTGATAGAGGCTTTATTGTGCGAGACCCTCAGCAGACCCTCAGTGATATTACTGACCATCAGGTCACCGTTCACACGCCTGACACGGTTACTGTCTCGTACCATCAGCTCCTGACTGTATATTGCTAACTTTTTGTTTTAAAGTAATATTCAGATAGGAACATGTTTGGTTTGATTTGCAGACAAACTAATCGAGTGAATCATATTTTTTCAGTTTTTCTCTCATCTATTTGTGCTCATAGTGAATCTAATGTAAACTTCAGTTGTATTTGTGTTGATGAGTTTGTAGATGAGCTACTGATGCAGTGTAGAGTACGTAACACACACACACACACACACACACACACACACACACACACACACACACACACACACACACACACACACACACACACACACACACACACACACACACACACACACACACACACACACACACACACAGGGCCAGTGTAATTGTGTGTGAGTACAGGTAAATTTTTCTCACCTCTGTGGGGAAAAGCCCTGGGAAATATTTACAAACTCACGCGGTCAGTAAACATTTACCAGACGCTCTCGCCTGCAGACAGACTCATTCATACCTGAGAGAGAGAGAGAGAGAGAGAGAGAGGGGCGAGCGCGTGCTCATGCCATAGGCCGATACGCACCTTCTGCTCTCGCTCACGTTAAAGCACCTCTTTAGTGAAGGTACGTGTGGTAAACTGAGGGGGAAACAGCCTGAAAATACCAAACGTGTGTGTGTGTGTGTGTGTGTGTGTGTGTGTGTGTGTGACAGCATGCCAGACCTGCAAAAGCTCAAAGAGAGAATGAATCGCGGCGGCAGCTGAAACTCACCTTGTAGCAACATCAGAAGCAGAAGTTTCACTCACCTCCGCCCGCCAGCTCTTCCTGTGACATTGCGGTCCAGGCAAAGAGAGCCGCGGTTTGGGGCGACTGACAACGCGCTCCCGTTCTCCTTTCCCGCCGCGCGCGGACCTGCCAGGTCGCATTGAGCTGACAGTGGACTGGGAAGGTGCACTCCGAGCACACGTCACTGCAAATCACCTCTAACTGCGCGAGACGCGCGGGGACAACGGCGTGTCCCGAGTCGCTCACGGGCGCGTTGGAGGAGAGCTGTCACCTGCAGCACGAGCCCGCGCACGGACGCAGATGTGCGCTTAGTTACAGAGAGAGAGTTACGGGCGCTTTGGACGAGAGACGGAGAGAGAGACGTGTGTTCGAGTTCACTCACGGCTGTTTTTAAAGTCAACATGAAATCAAAGTGGACTTCTGAATCCATCCAAACAAAGTTAGAAAGTCAGTTTGCAACACCTGATGTTTTATTCGTATTTATAAGTCGCTATGAAATCAAAATTCTTAGTTTTTTTTCAGAATGATTTATCGGTGCACATCATTATTGTGTTAAATTCATGTTCAAGTCTTGAATCAGAATATCTTCCTCTTACAGCATCTCTTCTCTTCTCTGATGATGAGGGCGGGGCAACCTGTCACTCACATGAGATCCACCAATAGCAAACCACAACCATCCAATCACAATCGAACCCCGCCCTACATTTGTTCTTGTTTGCGAAGCGTTTCACTCTGATATACGACACTATAGAGAAGAAAAGACCTCAGTTTCATGCTGACTTTAAAGATTGATTTTTAAATCTGCATCTTTGAGCTCATCTATTTGGAAATATGACAAAATAAACTTTTAGCAAATATACACATACAGGGCTCCCACCCGCCTTGAAAGTCCTTGGATTTCAGACACATGAATTCAAGGCCTGGAAAGTACTTGAAAACAAATATTGGTCCTTGAAAGTGCTTTAATTAAATTTGAAATCTTGTGAAAAGTATAACACGCCCCTCTTAGTCCTTGTATAGTTGTTTTGAAACCATACAAATAAATATATCAGGAAAAATAATTACTATGGTAGTCAATGCGGGGCGAGATCTGTTTGGTTACTGACATTCTTCCAAATATCTTTCTCTGTGTTCAGCAGAACAATGAAATTCAAACAGGTTTGGAACAACTTGAGGGTGAATAAATGATGACAGAATTTTCATTTTTGGGTGAACTAACCCTTTAAAAAGTCAGAATTGCTTGAGTATAAAGCCACAGTTGTGTCTTATAAAGTCAGAATTGTGATATATACATTTTTTTTTTCTCAGAAGTGCATTTATATCTCTCAATTCTGACTTTCTTTTCTCAGAATTGCAAGCTTATATCTATAATATATTGTATATATTCTGACTTTAAGCCACAGTTATGATCCATATAATCCTTTTTTTTTCACTCAATTGCAAAATGCATTTTTATAATATTCTTTCTATATTATAATGTTTTCAGTCAAGTAATGATTCATAAAAAATGAAAACCAAAATTAGTATGGATTAATTGTTAACATCAGGGACAAGAAAGCTGCATACGGCTTTAATATATTTCCAAAATTAATGTACAAATGATTCTGGACCTCTTACGGGTTAAAATGGATGCAAATGCAATAGGAGGATTAAAATGTTAAGTATTGTGTCTTTCATGACGCTCCATATGTGATGTGATATAAAATAAACAGTGCTTTAAAAAGTCCTTGAATCTGGTGTTCATGAAAGAGTGGGAGAGCCCTGCACATATTGCTTTGCAGGTTGGTTACTTGTTTTCATCCAAGAATTTGATACATCCCACCCAAACTTCCTGTTTCAGTAGGAAATGTCATCACAAGACAGAAAACTACTACTTACGTAGATGCAAACTCCTCACCTTTCAGTGAGAACTCACCTTTTTGAGATCAAAATAGGTCACCAATGGGATTTGCATAGATCCAATGAGAAAGTGTTTTTATGGGGAGTACTCTTTACTTTAGAATGACTGTCTATAATGGGTAATATTTTATGTATTTGAGTATTGCCGTCTAATCAGCCGATGTTGTCTTAAATATCCTGCATAGCACTTCGTCTTTTATAACATGAGATTTTAACCAAATGTTGATTTTGGTAAAATGTTGCAAACAATTTTTTTAATGAAAAATTAGTTTTGGACATATAGAGTAATAAAAAATAGCTACAAATGAGCATGTGTTTTTTGAATAACTTCTAAAAAGAAAAAATCTGTGCCCCGCCCTGCGCAATGTTCTCACCTTTTCCCCCCTTACCTGTTTGCATCCCTGTACTTATTATTGATATTTCTTCTTTCATTGAAGAGTGTGTGTGTGTGTGTGTGTGTCATGTTCTTCCACATGCATCTTATATTAGTAGTATACAAACAAATGTTGTTGTTGTTGTTATAAAAAGAATTTTGAATTCGTTAATTTAAGATCTCCCAGCGGTTCTATTTCCAGAAACATGTGGATCATTTTCAGGCATGTGCTGCTTCCCAGAAAGTGAGAAAATTCCTGGCACATCTCTAGCTGAAGGTACAACACACACACACACACACACACACACACACACACACACACACACACACACACACACACACACACACACACGCGCAGTGCTGTAAGGGGAGAGAATGTCAATGACTGCAGCCACGGATCAATCAGTGGCGATCAATGCGTGACATTTACCCTCCCAGATCTCCACACTGACCCCCGTCATAAATAACGCTCCGCATCGGAGCGCTCACACCAGTCACCTATGATGAGTTTCACCCTGAGATTCAGCGGCTTTTAAAAGTATTAGGTTTCTCAAAAACCATCTGAACTTTAAGTAATGAAACGTGGTATTACACTTTAATATGCAATTTAAATTCAAGATTTAAATTGCATATTTTTCCCCCTTTAAACTGTTGAATGACTGATGTAACCAATTAATTCTGCCGGTGTCAAGCGCGACGCGTCCGTGGCTTTGGGCGTAAATGGCCCCTTTAAACAATATCGTCTTAAGTACCTTTGCAGAGATGAATCTAAATGTGATCCTCAGCATATAGTATTTAAGTTGACACTGAGATACTGCAGCAAACACCCGGCGCGGCCCGTCTGTCACCCACCAAAGGGTACATTAACCGTCTTTGAGTCTGATCCCTTTAGAAGCTCATCAGCGTGTTTACGAGAGACTTTAAGAGAGCGATTTTAATCCAGGGGTTTCAGCGGCTCGCTGCGTATGCTGGACTGACCACTGCATGTCAGCTCTTTTATATCGCAGAGTGCCTTTAATTACGTCTTTTAATGACTGACTGGCTGCGCACAAGGTGAGAGTGTGTGTGTGTGTGAGGACACTAGTAAGAACATTTCACCATCATCACACTGTATATACTGAATAAAACAGGTCTGTTAAACTCCCCAAAGATATCAATTATTTTAGATTTCTTTTATTAGCTGAATAATGAGATTGTTGTATTTTTAGAGCTGCTTTACGTTTGATCAAATGACATTTCAAAAACATTTCAAAACCTTGAGCTGCATTTCTGTGGCATGGCGCTTGCAACGCCAAGGCCATGGGTTCGATTCCCAGGGAATGAACCTTAATGCATTTTAACTGATCCTCAGTTGCAGTAACTATGAAAGTTTTTCACAGGATTCAGGCCTCATCATATCACAGAAACTGACTTCTGAAGGCTGTGTCTCAATACTAGTGTTACTTGATCTCAGTGCTGCATTCGACACTATAGATCATAAAATACTCCTAGATCAACTACAGTATCACACTGGTATTCAGGGACAGGCATTAAGGTGGTTTTGATCGTACCTATCAGACCGTCACCATTTTGTGTATTTAAATGGGGAAAAATCTACAGTAAGATAATGTCAGTAAATTATGGAGTGCCACAAGGATCTGTGTTAGGCCCTCTGTTGTTTTCAATATATACTGTATATGACCCATGCTTGCAAAATGAGTTGCAATTAGCACATTTAAAAAAATGCGTTATTTTTGATTGGTATTTTCACAATCTCTATTAAAAAACCTTCAAAATGATGTATGATTTGTCAAAATCGGACAAAAAATGAATTCGGGATTTTGAGAAAAAGGTTCCAAAACAAAATCACCAGCAATCATAGCTTAAAATCCCTGAGGTCTGAAAACATGTCATTTCTTGTCATAGAGACATAAGTAATGTATCAATTGAAACTATAGAATGTCTTCTTTTATTTGTGTAAACTCAGAGTTAAAACAAAATGTTGTGCTCTTTGCAAAATAAAGAAAACTAAAATGATGCATGATCTGTCCTCTCCCTCTGAACAAAGTTAAATCTGATAGTTCTCAGAAAATGAACTATAACTTAGTGAATACTTATCACAAAAAAAAATAGACTTATGTCTAAAGACACATTGAAATGTCAGGTTTTAAATCATGTAAGTCATATCGAAAACACAAAATCTGTGTTTATGTAATCTGTATGAAGAGAGACACGTCAGAAATCCGTGATTCAGCTCATTATCCGCTAATGCGGCCACGCCCACGGAGCCAGCGCTATTCAGACGCAAATTCAGTCAATACAGGCATACATCGTCTCAATCTTGTATTTATTGTCTTGAAAAGTGTTTATCTGGATGTGTAAGCCATGATTAGCGACCTCTGGAAGACATGCCGTTAGTTCCTGAAATGTCCTCTTCTTCTTTAGAATAATTTGTGGACTAAATGTGCACAGAGAGCGCCCTCCGGCTGCAAGTATGAATTGAAAACAGTATCCAGCACTCATAGTGATGAGAATAAATATTGAATAAATATAACTCCTCTGTATAGAAAATTAACATAAACATATGAGAATCCATCAATATTTCTCTAAATGTGCATGCTTTTAAACTAAAAACCTATATTCAGACTCTTTGCATCACAGAAATACATTATATTTTAAAGAATATAATAGAATACCATTATTTTAAATTGAGCTGAGACATGATTACAGAGGTTTTTTTCACAGCCTACCTGACTGAAAGGCCTCATTATTATGCAGCACCATTAGAGGTTCTTTATGCGATTATTTTGTCTTCTCAGCTGTAAATGACCCATTATTCATGTCGATTCACGCATACCGTGTTTCTTGACAAAAAGTGTCTTACAAAAACTAAATCAATTTATTGTTTTAAATTTAGTAGGCATTATAATTTTTACATAATTTTGAAGCAAAAACTCTAGTCTACAACCTCCAATACCCAGAAGTCTTGTGAACACAGATTTAATATATATTTTTGGCCTTGTTTCAGTGACTTAATTTTTTTTTTTCAATAACCACGCATAAAAGTTATTCCTTCAAAAACACAAACATGTACATACATGTTCCTCACATATTATTGTAGCCTAGTTTGTGCTGAATACAGTGTAATGACACTTTTGTCATTAATATGTTTATGAACAACTGAAAAAAGCACAAATGTCAGGGCATGTCAAAACTTCTCCAGGCCCCAAATCAGCCTCTAGAGGGTTAAAATCCCTGTTCATAACACCTAATTTGGCACACACCTCATCAAAAACCAAATATCTTTAGTTAAATATATGTATTCAATTTATTTTCTGTATTTTACTTCTATATTTTGAAGAACTGTAATTCTGTTTATATGTGTATTTCGGGATCGTGCACTGTCTGAGGCGTCTTTGTGCGCGTGCTTCGGATCTGTCATTCAGCGCGAGTAAGATCGGTTTGTTTACATCAGCATGAGTTTGATAATCACATTTCATTGGTTCAGACTCATGCCATTGAGAATTCAGTATGAATATTCTCAAAGTTGGAATGCTGCACTTTAAAACGACACCAAACTTGGACTAATGAGGAAGTTGAAAAACGGTATTTTTCATAGTCAAAGGAAAGGTAATCCTCTCAGAACACATACAAATAAAGATACTTTTAGATGTTTAATCGCTATTTTAAGCATTTGGATCACAAGATGAGAGCTTAATGAACTAATTTTTATGAAAACCTCAAATCTACATTTTTGACTTGTTTTGCCTGTAGATTGTAATTGGCTCGTGTGCATTCTCACTCCTTTTGCCAGCACGGGTCACAAATGCTGCCACTTGCTGATATTACAAGGAAACATGGAGTTTCCACTGCTATGCCGATGATACTCAGTTATATATTTCAACATGGCCAGATGAAATCTACAAATTCCCAAGTTGGCAGAGTGTGTTAAAGATATGACCAGATTTTTCTTCTGTTAAATTCAGATAAGACTGAAGTATTACTTATTGGAACAAAAACCTGTACACAGAATCTACAAATTGCATTTAGAAGGATGTACTGTTACTCCATCCTCGACAGTTAAAGACCTGTTGTTATATTAGACAGCAACCTGTCCTTCAAAAATCTTCATATGGTACAAAAACAGAAACATATGTTAGATGTTAGTTCATGCTTTCATGACGTCTCGACTAGATTACTGTAATTCATTATTAGCTGGTTGTCCTGCTTCCTCAATAAACAAGCTACAATTAGTACAAAATGCAGCTGCTAGAGTTCTTACCAGGTCAAGAAAATATGATCATATAACACCAATATTATCATCTCTACACTGTTTCTGTATCAATTATAAATTATTGCTAATGACCTATAAGGCTCTAAATCCTGTGTATTTAACTGATCTTCTATCGCCCTACAATCCTTCACGCTCCTTAAGATCACAAAACTCTGGACTTCTGGTTGTACCTAGGATATCTAAGTTCATTAAAGGAGGGAGAGCGTTTTCACATTTGGCTCCTAAACTCTGGAATCTCTCTCTCTCTCTCTCTCTCTCTCTCTCTCTCTCTCTCTCTCTCTCACACACACACACACACACACACACACACACACACACACACACACACACACACACACACACACACATGTTTGTTTTTGTGAATTGTGGGGACTTTCCATAGACTTCAATGCATTTTACACTGAACAAACTGTACATTCTATCCCCCTACCCTGCCCCTACCCCTAAACCTAACCCTCACAGGAAACTGTGCAAACTTTTACTTTTTCACAAAAACTCATTCTATATGATTTATAAACCCATTTACATTGTGGGGACCGCTGGCTGGTCCCCACGATGTAGGTGAACTCAGGTTTATATTACATCATGGGGACATTTGGTCCCCACAATGTAATATAAACAAAAGCACACACACACACACACACACACACACACACACACACACACACACACACACACACACACACACACACACACACACACACACACACACACACACACACACACACACACACACACACACACACACACACATTCACGGTGTTCTGTGTGTTTGGGCTCTTTGTGTTCCCAGCATGCAGTTTCCCATAATTACAGCCGTTAAGAGAAGAAGTGCAGGAATCCAATCCGAACTCAACACAAAAGCAGCGTCTTTTGTTCTGGAAATATTTAACGCTGCGAGTAATTAAAGCAATCAGTCTCGTTCTCTCTAACTCATTTCACACGCCTTTGTTATTGTTTGATTAATACTCACACTATCAAATTTGTTTTCCAAACGCGGCGTCCTAAAATGCACAATTTCCCCAATTGACAATATAAGAAATTGCGGGGGGTGCGATTAACGAATCCCGTCTCCCGATGCGGGACAAGCGGGAATGTTTAGCTCCGTCTAAATAAAACAGGGCCGCGATCTGCTTGATTATGACACGCAGCAGGTAACAAATCAGCCCGAGTTTGTGTAAATACCAAATCAAGGCCTTCTGAAGTCTGATGAAGTGCGTCCAGTTGAACTCGTCCTCTCTGGAGCTGTTTATGCGTCTCCAGCCTTCACCAATCACGCGGCCACCTGTCACCGTTCTCCTGTTCGCACGGACAAACAACGCCAGAACAATCCAGTAATCGCGCTCGCTCTGTGCTCTTCTCGCGGAGCGACAGACGTAAATATTTTGAGCAGGAGGTTTTTGTGTAAATTCTGCGGGTCAATCATACACAAACTCAATTGTTACCTTTATGAAATCGCCTCTTTGTGTTTATGCAGGAATAGAATAAATGATCTCAGTGGAAACGCTGTTTGCAGTATTAGTCGTTTAAGAGCTGAAGGGAGGCAGCTGACGTCTGTGTACACAGTTTACACGGCCAACCTGTTTATACAGCTAAAGAAGTGTATTTTACAACCTTTCCCAGCTGTTTATTTTAACTTTGGGAACGTTCTGTGTGTTTCTCAGCGCGAGTCCATCGCCGAATCAATCACCGCCGCTCCGGTCAGGGCCTTTCGACGCCGCGCCGGCCTGGCCTGGATTTATGCGGTGCCGTATGGACGCGCGGCTCTGCCCGGTTTGATGTGGTCCGTGTGGAATCTGGGTTGATGTCGATGGCTGACTGTGATGCCAGCTCATGTTACACCGCTTTATAAACTTTAGGCACACTTGAGGAAGGAGGCACGGTGTTTGACAGTTCGGGGTGCCTGTGTGTCTGTTCTGAGGACAGATTTCCACACACACACACACACAAATCAAACAAACAAACATCACTTGTGTTTCTGAGATGTCACAAACAATCTTGTGTTCAAGTCATTCATCTCTAGAAATTAAGTAATTAGGGACAATGGCTTTTAAAAGTATATATTACTCTCAATTTCTACCCAATAAAATATTCCAGAGCTTGGCATAAGTAGAAAAAAACTTGAATGTATAAAAATGCCCATGGAGTTATGATATTTTATTGACTTTTATGACTTTTCCAAGTCTAAAAAATCACACTTTTAAAATGAGGCTTCCTCGTATATTCAGTTTTTCCAGGACTGTGGGAATTCTGGCTCTTCAAAGACAAAAAAAAAAAGTGAATTAAAATAAGAAATAGTTTGCTGCATGAATTCGCCACGCTGATCATCAGAAAGCTGCTTGTTTAGAAAGTGATTGAGCCGTGCTTCATACATCACTGCACTGCTGACGATAGACAACCAGACTTTTTGCCTGCAAAATTTAGCTGAAATTACAAAAAAAAAAATAATTTTCACTCAGAAATTGCAAGTAAATTTCACAAGCAATTACAACATTGAATTAAACATGAAATTTTGAAGACCAAAATAGTATTTTGTAGTACAATAATCCTTCATTTACAACTTAAAAAAAAAAATGGGTGGGGTTCTATATAGGGTCCTTGACTCTATTTTAAAGAACCCTTTATGACAGAAAGGTTCTACAAAAGAAGAAATGTCTTAAAGTGGACCTATAATGCCCCTTTTACAAGATGTAATATAAGTCTCAGGTGTCCCCAGAATGTTTTTGTGTGTGTCCCTTTAAATGCAAATGAGCTCCGCTTTCCAGAAGAGGGCGGAGCTTTAACAGCTCAACAACAACAAAGCTGGAGAATCTCACGCAGCCAAAATGAGGAAAGTGTTCAGCCTTACATTGTTCAAACCGGAGTCGACACTGATGGAGAGACTCAGGAAGAAGTTACAACTTTTAGACGTTTCTGAATGGTTAGTGGATAAATTGATGTAGTTGCTGTGGAGTTGATTCAACTCATCCACTAGCATGTGCCGTCATGTTCATCTTTTGTGTTGAATTGACCCTCGTTTGTGAAGCAGTCCGGCGTAAAATGACGGCATGACAACAACACTCGACTACAACAACTCTTCCTCTTCTCTAAAGCAGCCCAACATGGCCCCGCCCCCTTTGTTGTGTGTTCTCGGGGGCGGGGTTTATGTAAATTATAGGGTTTGTGATGTCACATCTTTCCAACATGATTACATCATGCGTGGAGCATCACAGAGCAGTGCAAGATGAGCATTTGTGGTTAAAAAGTATATAATGTTTATTTTTTTTTAGTAAATGTCGGATGGTTTCTCTAGATAAGACTCTTATTCCTCGTCTGGGATCATGTAGAGCTCTTTGAAGCTGCACTGAAACTGACATTTGGACCTTCAACCCGTTGAACCCCAGTGAAGTCCACTATATGGAGAAAAATCCTGAAATGTTTTCCTCAAACCTTCATTTCCATCTTGGATGACATGGAGGTGAGGAAATTATCAGGAAAGTGAACTAATGCTTTAATATCGATATTTGGTTATTAGATTGTGGTACTGTACGGAAGCCAAAAGTGTGGTATTGAGTCATCCCTAATGCCATGATGGGAACCCCTGGAAGGTTCTGTATTTGGAGAGCCCCTTATGTTTCCATATAGAAGCATTTCTGAATGTGACCGCTTCAGACTCTCTCTCTGCTCTTCTGGAGCTGATGGGGTCCTGCAGCACTGAGCTCCAGCTGCTCTCACTCCATGTTTGTTGGTGGTGAACGGCAGGTTTTCTGTCGGAGGAACGTGTATAAACATCTCATCTGGAGTCGTAGGGTTTGGCTCCAGAGGATTTTTCAGAATCCACTGTTTTTAAGAGTAAGAATCTCTCTCAAACACTCCTCTTGGTAAAAAGTGTTTTGTTTACATCTGTTGACGGAGCGGCGCTGTGTTATGGCATGTGCGTATGAGGCCTGTAAACTCCAGAAATACTATCGCACGGTCAACAATCTCCAAATATGTGGCCATTGTTTCCTGCCAGTGTTGAAATCGTACATTAAACAAAGTTGAGACGGCAGAGACATGTCCATGTTTAGAGCAGCGGAACGGAGGGTTTTGACCCTTGAGCGGCAGTGCATTGTGGGAAAACACAAACTCGGTGAAACTTCCGCTCGTCCTCAAACTGCCAGAGACGGAGGGTTTGGGTTTGACTGTGCGGGTTTGTGATGGGCTCTCTAGGCTGCTGCTGCTCTCTGACCGGTGCGCGTGCGCTGGAGGCCGGCCGTCACGGCCAGAGGAAGACGACTGACACGCCAAGAGCGGGAACACAGCCAAGGTCAGCGGGTCACATGTCCTTAAAACAAACTCTAACCTAGTTTCCCCTGACAACTAGTCCTCAAAGTCACAGCAGATGCTCTGTTTGCATTTGCCAGGGATTTCTGACGAGTTCATGTCTGACAAAAGAGACGAACAGCGTCATTTTCAGATACAGTATGTACGCTATTAGGAGCTGACGCACACAAATCACATTAACAGCACAGAATATGACGTTTGATGAGATCTTACAACGTGTTTCTGAGAATCATTTTCTCTATTGTAAGTACACCCAAAAAAGATTTTAAGCCTTTTTTTTTAGATTTATGCAATTTAATTAAAAGTAAAATTCCATTGAATTGAATTATACTTATGTATTTTAATTGAACTAAACAATCAATTCAAATACATAAGAATTATTCAATTTCATGCAATTTTACTATTAATTCAATTGTATAAATCTTAAAAAAGGCTTTTTTTTTTCAGTGTAAAATAAATAAATAAAATAAATGAGGTAACACTTTACAACTAATAATGAAGAATACTTCTACAGCATTTATTAATCTTAGTTGATGTTAATTTCAACATTTACTAATACATTATTAAATATCTGTTAATATTAGTTAACTAACAATGAACACATATTTTAACAAAGATTAATAAGTGTTTTAAAAATATATTTCTCAATGTTAGTTCATGTTAATTAATGCATTAACAAATGAGAACTTGTAAAGTGTTACCATAACATTTTTTAATAAAACAAATACAGCGTTAATAAGACCTAACACTTTTTTTTATGCTGTCAGTTTCAGTTTTTCATTTTTTTGTTTATTTTCCTGATAAACTAAGGTATAAATTAATGTTTTTTGGAATTGTATTCCTCTAATCCTGCTGCCATGTTTTTCTGACATGGTAAATTTTCACATTTTATTTGTTTTATAAATTTGTCAGAAATATTTTCTTGATAAAGCAGGTAAAACTTATCAAAAGCACCTAATTTTCATGAAGAAAAACCAAACATTTCTGTGTTTTGCCTATCATTTTATTGTGGACGTCTTTAATTTATTCATTTTATTTCTTTTTTTCATTAAAGTTTGCATGATTTCTACAGAAGAAAGAAGTTGATACGGGTTTAGGACGACATGAGGGTGAGTAAATGATCAACTATCCCTTTAAATTGTGTGTTAATGTAGTAAATTGCGCAGCATTACTCTTTTAAGTAACAGACAAGAGAAAGAGAAATGCATATCTACAGAGGAAAGATCTTAAATATAGTGAGATATTGTAACAGGACAATCATAAAGAGAGCAGATGTGACTCTATTCAGAACACTAGTGCGGATCAGATGCTGCGGACCGTCCGTATGTTCGCGTGTAATTCCCGCTCTTGATGAAGACACGCGTGAAGAGCAAGAAAAGAGCTTCTGATCATGATTCATGGGGACATTTGTTCCTCCTAATCTCTCCGGCCTGATAAATCAGAGCAGGGCTCGATTCAGTGACAGCAGCGACTTCTCTCCAGAAGAAATAATGGAGGGCGAGTGACGACAGACGTGCCGTCTCATAACATGCTTAAGACTTCATCAGCGCCGAGTGCTGCTTTACTGCGCTGCTTTTGGACAAATCTTAATGCAATGAGGATTTATGAGGATTACAACATAATCTCAAATAATCCAAAGTGCCACGGACAGGGAAACGCTTGTAATAACGGCATAAACCCGTCCTGCGTTCTGACAACATTGTCAGTCAACAGCAGGATTAATTGTTTGCGGGGAAACTTGGCGAAGGGGTCTGGAGTCATTTGTAATTTAAGAGTCACGGACCTCCGTAAGACGCGTCCGTCCAGCGCTGGACAAAAGAAATGTTTCTCAGATGATCTCTGAGCTTGTAAACAGGTTCAGGCTCTTTAACTCTTTAACTGACTCTCGCCCCGTTTCCCAGCAAACAGGGAACGTTCTGGGAAGGTTCTGTCAAAGTTATGAACAAATGCTCTTCAAGTAATGTTAATAAAACGTTTATTCAAAGTTATCTGGTCTTTAATAATGTTCTATAATAAAGTTAGCACTAAAACATTATTTGGAACTTTTTCTGAAACATTTGAGTTCAATGTAACATTTTTTTAATGTTACTTGTTTCAGAACATTCAAAAGTAACATTCCGTGAAGAATGATAAAATGGAATGTTTCCTCAACGTTCACATAACCAAGAAAAACAGTGTTAAATCATTTAAAAAACATTTTGAACATTCAGAAATAACATTTTCAGAACTTAAAGGGAACAGTTTTTGTTGGCTTGGCTCCCAAGTTAAAAAGTTCCCAGGAAAGGGGAAGTAGTTGATCTTTTGAACTCTTTCTGAAGCCTTCAAGATTAGTTTTGATTGATCCTCACAGTATCTCTGAATTATTTCTGATTATGTCGTTTCCTCTTCTGCTTCATTCTGCCAAAGGCTCATTAGGATTTTTAAAATCTATTTATTGATTGATTGATTTTTCTCACTCTGGCATGAATATTTAAAGTGATATTATTCGTGTCCCGGTAGTGTTCGTCGGCTAATTAGCGGTTGCTCGTGTGTTTCGTTAAAGTCTTCCGTTACTGTGCATGGCTAGACTGAATGTGGCTAATTTGTGACATAATCAGCGGCTGCACAATTAAAAAAGCAATTTAAAGCATCGTACATAAATGGACTTAATGCAAATTGCATAACATTCAGGAGATGTGTGCACTGCTAACTTCCTGGTGTGATTGAATTAATAAGCAGGTTTATTTCTGTCTAACAGCCGTATTCCTCAGTCCTGAAACATGTCAGTATCTGCACATACTCTGGTGTCTCACAAACCACCGTTTGACTAATCAAACAAATATATTTATATCCAGCTACCTTATAAATAAGGCATGACATTTGAAGGAAACGGCTGTGCTTTAACATGATGTTCAGAGACTGAAGCGTCTCTCCTCACGCTGCCATCTAGTGCTGAAGCTCAGAAGCGCAGATGAAAATCAGTCTGACTGAAGCTTGAAGCCCTGACTGCTGGAGAATGTCACTTTCACAGGTTGCTTCCCTGTTTTCCGCTAGACGCCAGATGGGACTTAAACCCACGAGAGTGAATCCGCACCGGACGCCATAAAAGACACTCGGACCTCCGCAACCGAACGGGAGAAAGGCAGGAAAACTTTGTCAAACAACCCAAGTGAAGAGAATTCCCAAGATGGGGAAAAGGCAAACACGGACAGGCGTGGAAACCAGGCCGAGAGGTTTACTGAAGGATGTGGGCGGCGCGTCGGGGGAGTTCTGCGAGCCGTTATCATCGCTGGCCATCAGGAGCTGAAAACAGACTCTTTTTCCAGAGAGAATGCATGAGAACTGCAGAAGAGACACGTGAACATGAGCACAGATCTCTCTTGAAACAGTCCGTCTGTAAACACCTCATCAACATGCTTCCTGTCTTCCTGTCCTTCTCCAATGGCTTCCTGTGTCGGCAGAAGTGATGCTCAGGCTGCTCAAACACACGGGAAAATGCTGAAACTGAGAAGTTAGAGACATTAATGGTGCCGCCAAACTGACCTGTGCTCCAAGCTGGAAGCATACTTTCTGTCCCACTGTATGATATATATATATATATATATATATATATATATATATATATATATATATATATATATATATATATATATATATATATACAGTGCTCAGCGTAAATGAGTACACCCCCTTTGAAAAGTAACATTTTAAACAATATCTCAATGAACAAAAAAACAATTTCCAAAATGTTGACAAGACTAACTTTAATATAACATCTGTTTAACTTATAACATGAAAGTAAGGTTAATAATATAACTTGGAGAACTAAATTTTCAGTTTTACTCAAATTAGGGTGATGCAAAAATGAGTACACCCCACTGAAAGTCTCTGGAGCAAAGCTACATTTTAGACTACAAATGTCTAATTTAACAAGAATTCAATTTGAGGTGAGTGTAATAATTCATTACACAGGTGTCCAGCAGACCGTTGACTATAAAACGGTGTTAAAACCCCATTTCTTACTGTCAGCAATGGCACCACATGGAAGAGAAATGTCACAAGACCTGAGAAAGAAAATCATTTCATTACACCAGAAAGGTGAAGGCTACAAGAAGATCAGCAAAGCTTTACTTATCAGTCAGAATACTGTAGCAAAAGTGGTACAAAAATGTAAAAAAGATGGAACTGAAACCATCTCACAGAGACGTCCAGGTCGTCCACGGAAGTTAACACCTCGACAGGAGCTTCTTCTGATGAGAAGGGCTGAAGAAAATCGGCATGCAAGTTCACTGCAGTTCTCTAAAGAAGTAGAAAGCCAAACTGGGGTAATTATTTCCCGTGACACAGTACGGCGTACACTGCAGAGGAATGGCATCATGGGTGCCGTCCATGAAAGAAGCCTCTCCTAAAGCCCAGGCACAAAAAAGCCCGCATAGAGTTTGCCAGGGCCCATGCTGACAAAGATGAAGACTACTGGGACTCTATACTCTGGAGTGAAGAGACCAAGATAAATGTTTTTGGAACTAATGGCTTCAAAACTGTATGGCGTCACAAAGGTGAGGAATACAAAGAAAAATGCATGGTGCCTACAGTGAAACGTGGTGGTGTCAGTGTGCTTATGTGGGGCTGCATGAGTGCTGCTGCTGTCGAGCTGCATTTCATTGAAGGCATCATGAATTCACAGATGTACTGCTCTATACTGAAAGAGAAGATGCTACCATCACTCCGTACACTTGGAGTCCTGCACTTTTCCAACATGACAATGATCCTAAACGCACATCTAAGGCCACTGTTGGATTTCTGAAGAAGAACAGGGTGAAAGTGATTCAGTGGCTCCTGATCTGAACTCAGTCGAACACCTATGGGGAATTCTGAAGAGACGAGTTGAGCTTCACTCTCCATCCAGCATCCAGCCTCTAAAAGAGCTCATTCTTGAAGAACGGAAAAAGATAGATGTTGCAAAATGTCGCCAACTTGTTTATTCCATGCCTAGAAGATTTGGTGCTGTCATTAAAAATCATGGAGGCCATACAGAGTACTAGATGTAGTAGTTTTTGTTGTGGGGTGTGCTTATTTTTGCATCACCCTAATTTGAGTCAAACTGAAAAATGTGTAATCTAAGTTATATTATTAACCTTATTTTCATGTTATAATCTAAACAGATGTTATATTAAACTTAGAACTTAGTCTTGTCAACATTTTGGAAATTGTTTTTTGTGTTCATTGAGATATTGTTTACTCATTTGTGTACTCATTTACGCTGAGCACTGTATATATATATATATATATATATATATATATATATATATATATATATATATATATATATATATATATATACACACACACAAACATATATAGACAGCAAATTTACTATAATCTATAACAAAAATAAAAGCATTCAAAAAATGTTGCAATATTTAAATAAATTACATAAATTAATAAATTGTAAATAAACTATCAAATCACCAAACAAAGTAATGAATGTATCTTTTATTTAATTTTAGCATTTGTTTTTAGCATTTACTCTTTTTTTATTTTTTATTTTTTTATTCTAGCATTATTTTTGGCTTGCTTTTACATGTAAGCATGAGCTCATGCGGTTTCATTTTCATGTTCTGGGTTACGGCTGTGGAAGAATAAGCGCAAATGAATGCTTAAATGAAATAAAAGATACATTTATTAATTTGTTTGGTGATTTAATAATTAATTTAATAATTTTTGTTTTATTAAAAATGTAATTATGTATTAAATAATGTATTTGAATATTACAACATATATAAATATATATACTCAACACTCGCCAAGTACCATATGAGAGTAAAAAATCGGCATTGGCGAGTATAAGAAACGGTGTCAATCGCCAATTGACATTTTTATGAATTCTAACAAAATTGTGAGAACATGAATGTGAACAAACGTGAACAATGCTCGGGACAGTTGAAGGAGCAGCACTGCATCATCACGAAAGTTTAATCCTTGCCAACTAAAACATACAAGCACAAGAAGATGCAAAAGGAAACTCAATTCATTACTCGTCTCGGTCGGCGTGTGAATACTGAATTGAGTTCTCATTCACGTCTTCTTGAGCTTTAACAGATGTATTCAAACAGCATGATGTCAAAATGCCCGTCTTGGAAAGTATTTTAGTAAAAATAGTCAGTTTTGTCTTAAATGAACACAAACAGTTGAGAAATGAAGCACGTGTATCAGTGTATTGGATCAGTGCATTGACAGTAGCCTAATATTCAGTGGCTTAAATAAACAACAAAAGACAAAGAACAATCAACTTTAATAAGGATTAATCTGTGTCTGTCATGGCTGGTGAAAAATATTTGTGGCCAGTTAATTCTCTTAAGTCGCCGACCATTGGCAGGTGTGGCAAAAAGTTAGTTTTAGGCCCTGTGTACATATGAACTTTCTAGTGGCAGACATGCACAGCAGCGGCCCGCTGACGTGATCTGTTGTCCCAGCGCTCGTGTTTATGTTATGAACAGTAAATATATACAGCACTGAAGTGAAAAGCCCTTCAAGCTTAAACAAACCGTCCCCCTGCGGAACAGAGCCGTCCCCTCCTCTGAGTCTCAGCGGTCAGCCCGCGCTTCTCACAGCAGCATCTGCGTTCCTCGCCGCTGAGAATCTGCTAGCGGAGCAGAGTTAGCACACATCTCGCTTCCTGAGTCTCACACTGTCCTGCCATTGTTTCATTCCTCCGTTCCGCGAGCGAAGCTTCCTCACCGGACGCTGCTGTCACCGTGACGGCGCTATGGAGACGAGGGGTCGCGACCCGCAGTGTGTTCTACCTTATTGTCTGCTGTCACCTCTGAGCCGTCTGTCTTTAGCTTTTGTGTCTCGATGTCATTGTTTTTACATTCTGAGCTGTGTTTGTGATGTTAATGTGCCCTGAATGATCCTGTAACACACATCACAGAGAGAGAAAGTGTTATGAGACGAGTCTTTCTCTGGAAACGATGCTGACTGCATCAGAACATTTTTGTCATTTCATTTGAGAATATCACAGCTGTTAATATCAATATATTTTCAACCATAAGGTTTCCCAATATTCAAGTTAGTGGTCAAACTATTACACAATAATATAATATAATATAATATAATTAATATAATATAATATAATTAATATAATATAATATAATATAATATAATATAATATAATATAATATAATATAATATAATATAATATAATATAATATAATATCCTAAGTATGAGATTCTAGCTGTGCAAAGTAAAAAAAATAAAATAAAATAATACTTTTATTCATCAAGGACACATTAAATTGATCAAAAGTGACAATTATAATGTTACAAAAGATTCTATTTCTGTTCATCAAAGAATCCTGAAGAATAAAATGTGTGACTGTTTCCACAGAAATCTGAATGTTTTCAACATTGATAATAATCATAAATGTTTCTTGAGCATCAAATCATCATATCAGAATGATTTCTGAAGGATCATGTGACACTGAAGATGCTGAAAATTCAGCTTTGATCACAGGAATAAATTACACTTTACTATATATTCACATAGAAAACAGCTGATTTACACTGGAATAATATTTCACTGTTTTACTGTATTTTTGATACAGAGAAAGATCATTTTTGGTTGACACAAAACATAATTGCAAAAAAAAAAAAAACATTAATAACCTTTCATAATATGCGTGATTTCTTACAGAGTTTCACATATAAGTATTAGGCACTATGTAGAAACTAATAAAAATGTTATGTTTTAATTACAATAATTTAATCCCAATAGTCCAATTTAATTTTTGTTGTTTTTAAAGCAGTAGAATTCAAACAGAATCCCAACAAAATGATTAAAAAACAAAACTCAAAATTCAAAAAATCACTAGTTTGTGTCAGTTCGTATGGTCAAGTTGATCAGAAGATAATCTACTTCTTGTGTCTGTTTAGTAATTCTATAAAATAAATATTTTCCAAACAGTAGATTGAATGAAAAGGCCAGTGTGATTTATGTTTAATTCATTTCTTCGGCGGATAGTAAATGTATAATGATGATAACGCGGCTCTGGCTCGCATTATCCTGGGACTCCATGTCATGATGCAAAGCGCTCCGGTCAGGAGGAGCCGCTCTCATTAGCTCCGGAGAAAGAGCGCAGCCATCTAAGACCCGTCTCCGAGTGTCTTTCTCTCTCTTCCAGACCTCTACGGACTGATTTGTTAGTTCGAACGAAGTGTTTTTCCCTCTGATGGCTGTTTTGAGAGCTTTCTCTCTTATTTTAAGACTGTGAACCCATGATAACACAGCAGCACGGCCTTTGTTCGCTCGCCTCCGCCTCTCTCGTAAGCCTGTCTCGCTCGCCTCCGCGGTCCAGCGGCCTGTCAGTGTTTAGCTGTGGATAAAGACGGAGAGAGCCGGAATTCCCAGCCCTGGAGGATTGAGAAACGAGAGTTTGTGACGGACTCTTTCTGTGTGTTTTCTAGCTGACAGACTTAAGTTAGTAGAAAACAGTTGGAGCATGAGAGAGAGAGAGAGAGACTGAGAGACACTGCATTAGATGTGAGGAATAGAGGCCTTGACAAACACAATTGAATGGTGCTTCCCCTGAGCAAACACACACACATCACAGACTCAGAGCGCACAGAAACCATTCTCACTTTAGAAAATATAAGAGAAAAAAAAGAGATTCTTTTCATATTCTCCTTCTTAGAGAGATAATAAACAGCCAGGGACTTTAGTTTGAGATCAAATCACTTTAAAACACACATGATCAAAAACACCCTCCACAAATAATCATTATTTTATGTGTTGCTGTTGTGATTCAGTGCAACTTAGTTTACTTTCTTCACAGAACATTCTCCAAGGTGATGTCAACTCACAAGAATACGTTCTAAGAACGTTCTGCAAATGTTCCCATCAAGTTATAACAACATTATTCTGAAAATTGAATGTTCCATTTTTTTCATGTTTTAAAAAGTATTTTTAAACTTTAAGGGAACATTCCATTGTATCATTCTTCAAACATTATGGGAACGTTACTTTTGAACGTTCTCTGAACGTTCTGAAACAACGTTAGACAAACTTCCAACTAAAACATTTCAGGAAAAAAACGATGTATAAATTTATGTGCTAACGTTTTGAAAACATTTCAAATAACTTTGAATGAACGTTCTATTAATGTTACTGGAAGAACGTTTGTTCATAACTTTGAGAGAACCTTGACAGAACGTTCCCTGTTAACTGGCTAAATTTGTTAAAATGTATGAAATTATTATTATTTTCTTGTGATAGAATATATAACAATTCAGTTTACAGCACTTTCCTCAATTGAATACAAACACTGATGCCCATTCTTTATTCATTTTGTTAAAGCACAGTTTAAAAATCTTGAATTTTTGGTAGAAAAGGTGCAGCGGCATCTTATTTCAACCAGATGACCTGAACGAATCTGTGACACTGTCATGCCAACTTCTGACTCAACCAACAACCAATCGTGTGAGTTTGGGGCGGGACTGTCTGTCTGACTGACCAATCAAAGACGGGGATGGTGTTCAGGAAACCTGTTTGACAACAGTCGTGATTTGACAGGCGAACAATTCTGACTCTTTGAATGTTCCAGTCAATTGTTGAAGCGGTTTATATTTTCACTCTCATATTGATATAACTTTTAAAGCAGTTGCAAAATGAAATATTGAGTGTGATGGCCCTGTCATACACCCGGCGCAATGTGACACCAGCCGCGACGCAGGTGTTTTTTGCTAGTTTCAGCCTGACGCAGTTATCATTTTCTCCTCCAGCGCCACATTGTTTATATAGCGAATGCACCCACGGCCATCTGTTCACCCATGGGCGTGCCGGTGTTCAGGTGCACTGTTTGCGTGTTGCTATTTTGAGGAGCTGAAAACAACATTGACCAAATGAAATCTGCTCTAAAGTCAATGCCGAAGTATTTTTTTTGTCATTTAAAGAGCGCATTAGTAATATGCGCCTATAGGGCGTGCAAAATGTGCGTACACTCTGATTATTACACACGGCACACAAACATGCCAGATATTAAAAATAAAAGGATTACAATGTAATTACAATGTACACCCAAAACACACCCATGACTCATTAAGAAACGAGGGACAACCCTTTTGAACCACTTTTTCTGTCGTTAAACTAGCAAAAGTGGAAAAGTGCACCTGCGCCGTGCGCTTCAGACCATGAGCTTAGATCGTTAAAATAGGGCCTTAAATGTTCATTATTTGAGTTGTAATGTGTGTGATTGGTTCTTTCAGCTGTGCGAGTGTTGATCGCATGTTTCTGCCTTGATGAGATGAAATACTGGATATAGCACATGAGTTTGCTATAGAAATGCTGTTTTCTCAGTCACTGCATACTGGAGCGTCCAGGCTTGAATCTGACCACCGTGTGAAACGCCGCAGTCATGTCACTAATGCCACGCATGAGCTGCACAAATCCAATCTGTCCAAATATGAGGCTCGTGTTTCTGAAGCAGGTGTTTGTGAATTCAGCGTCTCTCAGAGAGCGACCACCTGTCTCTCTCTCTCTCTCTCTCTCTCTCTCTCTCTCTCTCTCTCTCTGTGTGTGTGTGTGTGTGTGTGTGTAGTGGTGTGTGTTAGAGTCAGTGGGCTGTGATGGCGGTTTAAGGGTTTGCAGTGGCTGCATGAATGCTCCGGGTGTCCGACCGGCGCTCTAATCCGGACCGCTGTTTCCTAACACAGCTAGTTAACTTAATCCGTCTCATTTAGACAGCTGCACTGCCGGAAAAAAACAGCAGAAAGAAAAGAAGATCCGGTGACGGGCGCTCTCAGCCGCTGGACCGTCCCGCTGATTCGCTCTGTCTTACCCCGCGGGTGTCGCTCTCCGTGACCGGCGGAATAATTTACCAGCACATCCGGAGACTGTATGAGCTCCAGTCATGTGCCCGCTGAAGATACTCACATTATACATGTGAAAATATGTGTTTTATACATAGAGATTGGTTATATAAGAAATAAATAGATCTATAATTAAATTAAAAGAATGTTATTAATCATATAAATAGTAATATTAATATAAATAGTAATCATAATTAAACATTTATATGATTAATAAAGATTAATCATGTTTAAATAGATTTTTATTAACAATATTAATAATAAAAAATAGTTTTAAGTCTCTAAAACATCTAGTGCAAGTTTCAATTTACTCTAAAATTATAAATAAAATAACAAATATATATAATTTAAATCAAAATAATAATATTAATAATTTAAACAACATAAACAATAATATTAACATAAATAGTAACTATAATTAATATCAATGTCACAGTCTGAGTTGCAATATTCAATGCAGGATGGAGGAGATATCTTCAGTAACATTTAATGGAATACTAGGAAATTATACTATAAACACCATGTGACCTAAATAAAGCTAGACAAAGGACAGACAGAAACTGAAGGCTTAAATACACAGCAAACAAGGGGTTAATGACAGTAAATTAACGAGACACACCTGAACTGAAGACACTAATTAATCAGTAACCAAGGAGACAAACAGGCGCACGAGGAGAACTGAAACGATTAACAAGCTAGAAAACTGACTATGGAAGTGAAAACAGGGAAACAGATCAAAAACAAACTCAATCATATTTAAATAAACAGATTTATTAACAGTATTTTTCATTGAAATAATAAAATGAAATAGTGCCGTTTCTGTTTACTCTAAAATTATATTATAATATAAATATTAATCATATTTTAATTAAAATAATATAAACAGTAATAATAATATAAATAGTAAATATAATTAAACATTTAAATGATTAATAAATATTAATAATTAATAGTTTTAATTACAGTATTAATAATAATAATAACAACAAAAAAAAGGTTTTAAGTGCCTAAAACATCTAGTGCTAGTTTCAATTTACTCTAAAATTATAAAGGAAATTATTTAAATATATAGAATTTAAATTTAAATAATATTATTATATGATTCATGAATATTTATCATATAAACAAACAGTACTATTAATCGAAATAATAATAAAAATAAATAGTGCCAGTTTTAATTTACTCTAAAATTATAAAAAAGAAAAATATTGATATTAATGTAAATATTCTTTATAAATAATATTATTTAAAAAAAAAAAAAATCTTTGTTAGCACAGATTTTTCATTTAAATTAGAATTTAATAAAGTAATAAACCTTGATTGTCTGTGTATTACTGTGATTTTACCACATGTAAAGTGTGTTTTTAGCCAAAGTATGAAGTGGTTAGGAGTGAGAAGTGCCTGAAATCATAATTTTACAGATTATTGCTTTTTATAAAACTTTGGCAGCAGCAATATGATAAACGATATACATTTTAAACAACTATTTATTTAGTATTAATAATATTTGGAATTAAAAAAAATCATTTGAACATCAGCTAGTTATGTTTGCCGCTCTGAGATTTAACATATAATTTAATGTGTGATCGTTTGTGTTTATTGCTATTTTACTACATGGCTCAGAATTTAGAGTCTGATTGATTTTATAATTAATAAATAAACTGCACAACAAACAGACACATGCGAAATGAAAATGGACATGGAAAATCCTCTAACAGTGTCGACCATGAGGGAATTCAGGTTGGAAATGCGAACAGTAGTGCAGGAGGTCAACAGCTCAGCAATTTGTGCCGTTTATGAACATCTGAGGCGTTTATGCATGACATGTTAAACACTTCAGACGAGTGTGTGTGTGTGTGTGTGTGTGTGTAGGTAACATCCTCATGTTTCCTCTCCTCTGTAAACGGCTGTTATGCTCTTTGATCCATCCGGTGGTAAAATACAACAGACAAAATGCTTTGTGAGCTTGTCAAGCGGAGGTCAAACAGGCAGAGGAATACGGTGAAAATTACTCCCCGAGAGCCTCGTCAGTGTCACGGCGAGTCTTACCTCCGCGCTGAAGGCCGGTCACGTGATGTCCCGCGGGCGCAGCGCTTTACGTGGATCTGGACTCGTCTGTGCTTGAGTTCAGGTGCAGCGTCCAAGAAAAATAATTGAACAAACGATTACAGCGAGCGTTCCCACGTCGGGCCTGCGGGGCGGAGCGGTACACGACATCCGGCCGCGCTGACAGCGGACAAGTGTGTGTATTCTGGCGTTCTGGAAGAGCACACGTCCCTCGGAAGGAATTTAGACAGGAACGCCACATTTACAGCCTTTCAGAGCTGCAAAAACATCCACGGCTTCCCGTCAGGATTGATTTCGTTTCATTCGCTGGTTCAGATCGCTCGTCGGTGAGACGTGTCGCTGACCTCGTGACCTTTGAGCCTGACTGTGACTAAAAGCTTTTTATTGAAATCATATCTAAAATGTATCCATATGTTTTAATGTGGATTCTGCTGTTTTTCCCTCTTATTTTGTCTTATTGTTTTTAGAATTGCATTCCATGTGTAAAAACGACATTTTAAAGCTGTTTATTTTAATATTACAGCCAAAAAAAGACTGTGAAGCATCATAAAGACCTTGAGCAGAAGCACATGACCAGAGCTGTCTCTCTCTCTCTCTGTATTCAGTGTTTTTCTGCTGTCTTTAGCAGAGACACATTGGCAGTGATTATGTAATAACAGATGGGGGATGAAATTAACACGTTCAGTGTGTGTGTGTTTGAGAATCTTTCTCGTGTCGAGTCTTTCAGAGTCTTGGACCCCAGCAGACCGACTGCACCTGTCAGAAAAGTAACGGCCGGAATATTCCAACGCTAATTAACAGACCAGGAATACTGATCAGGAGAGAGAGGGAGAGGGAGAGAGAGAGAGAGAGAGAGAGAGAGAGGCATGTTGGCATTTACACCAAACACACACACTCACACACTCACTCACACGCACACACACACACTGACACACACACATTTTGTTTATTATCAGGGTGGAATTTTTTAGTGTATAAATAAACACATGTGTCTTCATGACGTCCTACTGGAATAATTAACAGGATTATGAACTCATTCACATTATTCGACAGATTTAACTCTAATTCAATAGAAATGTTACAATAAAACTAAAGAGTAGAGTAGGAATGTCAATAGAAGGGTCACGTTCTGTCAGGTTGTGGCTGTAGTGATCACATGACTAAAGAGAACACTTTATTTAACAGGAACACACAGTAGAAATACAACCACATAAAACTAAGATGAGAATCAACACCGAACAAAGATCTGTGAGAACTGAAGCTTAAACACACAAGAAATCAACAGAGACTGAAACAGGTGTGCAACATAATCACTGAAACTAACTAACAGCAGGAAAATAGGAACAAAGGAAACAGGAACTAGAACGAAACCAAATCAGAACATACATGTAACAAAAACTACAACAAAATTTTCTGAAGTTTTTACATCAGAATATCTGCATGACTGCATGATTTATCAAGAATACATTTGGATCAATTCTAAAGAAAGATTTTAATTAATTGATGTAATGCTTTCAGGGTCTGCTGTGATTGTGTCCTGCTCAAGCTTGTTCCACTGTGACATTTGCTCTTTCTGGAATATTCAAGGCAGTGACATCATCATTCAAAGGTTTACTGAACTTACTGAGGCAAACGCTGCACAATGGTATCGCTCTTTACAACACATAACCGTAATTAATATGATTAGCCTTTTGCTTGACAACGTTATCAAACAGATAATAAAACAGCGATTTCAAAATGCGTCTTTAGATCACTGCAGTTTTAAAGAGAAGATACTCAACAATGGTGTTGACTTGTGAATTTGCACATAATTTGTCTTAAAGCATGTTAAAAACACCATATTGACATATAAACAACATTAAAACTTGATTTTAACCACAGGGGTACTTTAAATTAACTGGATTTTTTGAAGTCAAAAATATTATTTAACATCACTTTATACCAAGAAAACTCATTAAATCAGAAGGAAAATTCTTTAAGGTAACAAATGCAGATTACCACTTTTTATAGTGCATGTAGGATTGTGGGTAATAGTTTAAGATGGGAACCATCATCTGTTCCTCTGTTGTACACTGCAAAATAATGAGTATTTCTGTCCCATTTTCCAGTGAAATATCTAAAAATTTTTGAAACAAGATGCATTTACTCGTAAAGCAAAACTGCATAAGATATTAATATTTCAAAGAATGATTTTTGAATATTATTTCAATGGCAGTTTTATATGAAAGCTTGTTTATGTCACGGGGAAAAAAAGAAAAAGATAACTGCAACTTTTTATCTGACAATTCTGACTTTTTTCCTCAAAATTATGAGATAATTATGTTATAAAGTCTGAATTGTCAGATAAAAAGTCGCAATCACCTTTCTTATTTTTTATTCCGAGGCGAAAAAAAAACTTCTGTAGTTTTTGCATGTTTAAAATAAAAGTTTGTAAAAAAAAAAAAAAAAAAAAAAACAGAAAACAGAAGTCCGAATTGTGAGATAAAAAGTCACAGTTTCCGGGGCGGAAACAAACTTCCATAGTTTTTACATGTGTTTAAAATAAAATTTAGTGAAAAAAATATATTTATATTCAAGATCACTTCTCAAGCAAATTTATTTTGTTTCAAATGTTTTTTATTTATTTATTTATTTTTTTTAGATATTTTCACTTTAAAACAAGCCACAGAAAACTAATAAAACACTCCTAAAGAAGGCGATCTGTTGGGCCTGAGGTCAGAAAATCAGATTTTGTAAAAGTCCTGCATTTGACTCACAGGTCTGATCTGTGCTTCATCGCAGAAACTGTTAGAGGAGATCCAGAGAGAACCATGTCAGTGTCTCTCTGCACGAGTTTGACTCAAATCCTGCTTTATAAACATCTCCACACTTCTGATGAAGTTTACTGACAGCGACTAGGTGTGTTTTCAAGCAGGTCGCAGAGATACGGTTCCTTCTCCTGGCATTGGTCTGGACAGGACATCTCATTGAAGCCCATCAGAGAGCACGTGTGAGAGTTTAAGCGAGTCAAGCGCCCTCGCGGCAGGTCTGCGGCGCATCATTTCACATGCAGACGAGATGTTCGCAGGCCTTTGTCTCGAGGATTCGGACATGATTAATGCATCACGGACAGCAGCCCAGCATGAGCACGGAGAAAGATCTGGACTGGGGAATTGAGAAAATCACACTGGAAATATACATGACCCGCTAGTGACCACAGCTCAGAAATCAAAACCGCCACGACTTCAAGGGAACAAATGTGTCAGAATGTAAAGATTCTGGCACTCAGAATGAATAAAGTAAAGGAAGAAAGCATGAAAGCCTCGTCTTTGTGGAGGGAGGAGAAATATGTGTGATGTCAAAAGGCTTTGGGTTTTTGTGGCAGTGCTAACATGCCTCCCTCTTCAATTATTGACGAGAGTTTAAGAAGCACCTGCTGAGAGTAGAAACACATCCCCACTTTCAACAAACCGCTGTGACACGACAGCATCGGATGGAGAGAGAGAGAGAGAGAGAGAGAGAGAGACGGATACACGCGCAGAGGAAACAGAGCCTCGGGCTAAGAAGTAATGAGTGCTTTTCCACCGAGGCTTTGGACCCACTATTTGAAAATTGTTTTGTGTCTTAATAAATCCTAAAAGTGTAATTTACTCGTGAAAGAGAAATAACAAAGGCGCCTGTGCCGCGTTTGATAAAAAACACTTGTTAGGGCTGATGTGTCGGCGGGGCCTCGGATGGCAGATTTCTTTTCTTCTTTCCTCAGGTGGCAGCGGCGCTCTCAGATCTCTCCCGATGCCGTATGCGTCGCGTCACGTCGTATGAACGTAGCATTCGCCCGAGGCGCCGACACCTCGACGAGTTGAAACGAGACCTGTCGGCAGTAATATCAGAGCGCCTCTGTCAGAGAAACGTCCCGTGACATTGGCCCATCATTGCATTTTAATAGACGCGGTTGCACGAGCGATTATCGTGGCGCGAGGTCACCGGTGGAGTCCAGGACGGATCCGCCGCCCTCTGCGTGACAAATGCCGCGGCGTTCTCCTGCGCTAATAGATGGTGCTGTTGGGCTGAAAGAGGTCGGGGTGAGCGCAAGGTCTGCTAATGTTTGCTGCTCGGCCATCATGGGGCTTTCATTAGCCGCGTGACGCGCCCGCAGGCAGGACCGCTCACCGACCGCGGCTGTCTGTCCATTACCAGCGTCCTGGAGTGGAAAATAGGAGTTTGCTGCTGTGGTTCGCACCAGTTGCAATAGAAAAGCCAGCCGAAAGTCATCACGCCCTGATAGAAGTTCTGCTAGAAGATTGTGTCTTTAGAGGGAGGGAGAAAAGAGAAATACAGAGAGGAAGTTGCTCAATAACCCTGAAGCCACAGTCTCACATGAAGCACTTCCTTGGTCAACAAACACCTAAAGAAACTACTTTTGATGAATATTTTCCCCCAAAAAATGGCACAAAGAAACACAAGTTTGGCACAAAACAAAACAGTGTAGGTTTTCAATCGAAAGCTGCCTTGAAGTCCTCTGGGGTTCCTACTTATGAGTTTGGAAGTTTTGCCAATTTCATACACTACTGTTCAAAAGTTTATGGGGGGAGGGGTTTGAAAGAAATTGAAACTTTTATTCATCAAGGACGCATTAAATTGATCAAAAGTGATTTAGATATAGATATAATAATAGATATAAATAATATTAATAGAATATAATATTATTATATCTTTATATCACGCAATTCTGACTTTATATCTCGCAATTCTGACTTTATATCACGCAATTCTGACTTTATATCTCGCAATTCTGACTTTATATCTCGCAATTCTGACTTTATATCTCGCAATTCTGACTTTATATCTCGCAATTCTGACTTTATATCACACAATTCTGACTTTATATCTCGCAATTCTGACTTTATATCACAGAATTCTGACTTTATTTATCACAATTCTGACTTTATATCTCGCAATTCTGACTTTATATCACAGAATTCTGACTTTATGTCTTGCAATTCTGACTTTATATCACAGAATTCTGACTTTATGTCTTGCAATTCTGACTTTATATCTCGCAATTCTGACTTTATATCTCGCAATTCTGACTTTATATCACAGAATTCTGACTTTATGTCTCGCAATTCTGACTTTATATCTCGCAATTCTGACTTTATATCACGCAATTCTGACTTTATATCACGCAATTCTGACTTTATATCACGCAATTCTGACTTTATATCTCGCAATTCTGACTTTATATCACGCAATTCTGACTTTATATCACGCAATTCTGACTTTATTTATCGCAATTCTGACTTTATATCTCGCAATTCTGACTTTATATCTCGCAATTCTGACTTTATAACTCGCAATTCTGACTTTATTACTCGCAATTCTGACTTTATTACTCGCAATTCTGACTTTATATCTCGCAATTCTGACTTTATATCTCGCATTCTGACTTTATATCTCGCAATTTTGACTTTATAACTCGCAATTCTGACTTTATATCTCGCAATTCTGACTTTATATCTCGCAATTCTGACTTTATAACTCGCAATTCTGACTTTATTACTCGCAATTCTGACTTTATTACTCGCAATTCTGACTTTATATCTCGCAATTCTGACTTTATATCTCGCATTCTGACTTTATATCTCGCAATTTTGACTTTATAACTCGCAATTCTGACTTTATATCTCGCAATTCTGACTTTATATCACGCAATTCTGACTTTATATCTCGCAATTCTGACTTTATAACTCGCAATTCTGACTTTGTCTCGCAATTCTGACTTTATATCTCGCAATTCTGACTTTATATCACGCAATTCTGACTTTATATCACGCAATTCTGACTTTATATCTCGCAATTCTGACTTTATAACTCGCAATTCTGACTTTATAACTCGCAATTCTGACTTTATAACTCGCAATTCTGACTTTATAACTCGCAATTCTGACTTTATATCTTGCAATTCTGACTTTATATCACACAATTTTGACTATATCTCGCAATTCTGACTTTACATCTCGAAATTTTGAATTAATTTCACGCAATTCTGACTTTATATCTCGTAATTCTGACTTTATATCACAGAATTCTGACTTTATGTCTTGCAATTCTGACTTTATATCTCGCAATTCTGACTTTATATCTCGCAATTCTGACTTTATATCTCGCAATTCTGACTTTATATCACGCAATTCTGACTTTATATCACGCAATTCTGACTTTATATCACGCAATTCTGACTTTATATCTCGCAATTCTGACTTTATGTCTTGCAATTCTGACTTTATATCACGCAATTCTGACTTTATATCACGCAATTCTGACTTTATATCTCGCAATTCTGACTTTGTCTTGCAATTCTGACTTTATATCTCGCAATTCTGACTTTATATCTCGCAATTCTGACTTTATATCTCGCAATTCTGACTATATCACGCAATTCTGACTTTATATCTCGCAATTCTGACTTTATGTCTTGCAATTCTGACTTTATATCTCGCAATTCTGACTTTATATCTCGCAATTCTGACTTTATATCTCGCAATTCTGACTTTATATCACGCAATTCTGACTTTATCGCAATTCTGATTTTATATCTCGCAATTCTGACTTTATATCTCGCAATTCTGACTTTATATCTCGCAATTCTGACTTTATAACTCGCAATTCTGACTTTATAACTCGCAATTCTGACTTTATAACTCGCAATTCTGACTTTATATCTTGCAATTCTGACTTTATATCACACAATTTTGACTATATCTCGCAATTCTGACTTTCCATCTCGAAATTTTGAATTAATTTCACGCAATTCTGACTTTATATCTCGTAATTCTGACTTTATATCACAGAATTCTGACTTTATGTCTTGCAATTCTGACTTTATATCTCGCAATTCTGACTTTATATCTCGCAATTCTGACTTTATATCTCGCAATTCTGACTTTATATCTCGCAATTCTGACTTTATATCACAGAATTCTGACTTTGTCTCGCAATTCTGACTTTATATCTCGCAATTCTGACTTTATATCACGCAATTCTGACTTTATATCACGCAATTCTGACTTTATATCACGCAATTCTGACTTTATATCTTGCAATTCTGACTTTATATCTCGCAATTCTGACTTTATATCTCGCAATTCTGACTTTATATCTCGCAATTCTGACTTTATATCTCGCAATTCTGACTTTATATCACAGAATTCTGACTTTATGTCTCGCAATTCTGACTTTATATCTCGCAATTCTGACTTTATATCACGCAATTCTGACTTTATATCACGCAATTCTGACTTTATATCACGCAATTCTGACTTTATATCTCGCAATTCTGACTTTATTTATCGCAATTCTGACTTTATAACTCGCAATTCTGACTTTATATCTCGCAATTCTGACTTTATATCTCGCAATTCTGACTTTATTACTCGCAATTCTGACTTTATATCTCTCAATTCTGACTTTATTACTCGCAATTCTGACTTTATATCTCGCAATTCTGACTTTATATCACACAATTCTGACTTTATCGCAATTCTGATTTTATATCTCGCAATTCTGACTTTATATCTCGCAATTCTGACTTTATATCTCGCAATTCTGACTTTATAACTCGCAATTCTGACTTTATATCTCGCAATTCTGACTTTATATCACGCAATTCTGACTTTATATCACGCAATTCTGACTTTATATCACGCAATTCTGACTTTATATCTCGCAATTCTGACTTTATATCACGCAATTCTGACTTTATAACTCTCAATTCTGACTTTATATCTCGCAATTCTGACTTTATATCTCGCAATTCTGACTTTATAACTCGCAATTCTGACTTTATATCTTGCAATTCTGACTTTATATCTCGCAATTCTGACTTTATATCTCGCAATTCTGACTTTATATCTCGCAATTCTGACTTTATATCTCGCAATTCTGACTTTATAACTCGCAATACTGACTTTATATCTTGCAATTCTGACTTTATATCACGTAATTCTGACTATATCTCGCAATTCTGACTTTATATCTCGAAATTTTGAATTAATTTCACGCAATTCTGACTTTATATCTCGTAATTCTGACTTTATATCACGCAATTCTGACTTTATATCACGTAATTATGACTTTATAACTTGCAATTCGGACTTTATATCTCGTAATTCGGACTTTATATCTCGTAATTCTGACTATATATCACGTAATTCTGACTTTATATCACGCAGTTCTGACTTTATATCTCGCAATTCTGACTTTATTACTTGCAATTCTGACTTTATATCTCGCAATTCTGACTTTATATCTTGCAATTCGGACTTTATATCTCGTAATTCTGACGTTATATCTCGTAATTCTGACTTTATATCTCGCAATTCCGACTTTATATCACGTAATTATGACTTTATAACTTGCAATTCTGACTTTATATCTCGCAATTCTGACTTTACATCTCGAAATTTTGAATTAATTTCACGCAAAAAGTCAGAATTGCAAGATAAAATGTTGTAATTATACCTTTTAATTTTTTATTCAGTGGCGGAATCAAGCTTTTCATAGGAAACAGGTATTTTAAATTAGAATAATATTTCACAATTTTTTACAGTATTTTTAAAATAAAATGTATTCTTGGTGAGCAGAAGAGACTTCTTACACAAACATTTAAAAATCTTAGAACCTTTTGATGAAGAGCAACTGATTACAAAAATGTATGTAATTGATGATTTTTGTACTTTGCTATCCTTATGCTGCCACAAGACATGATTTGAAATGTCATTTTCTGGTAAATGAGTAAATTTTCTTGCAAGCTCACCAATGTTTTTTTGCAAACTTCTCCAAACAGAAGAACTGTGTTCCAGGGATTTACTCCCTGTGTCCAGTCTGGGAGGAATATTGCCATATTGTCAAAATAGTTTAATTTGTTTGCATCCCAGAGAGAGATGAACATCATAAAGACCCGCCCCGTTAATTCTGCCGCTGTCAATCACGGGGCAAACCTGTGCACCCGGAGAAACCGGGGTTCCTTGTCATTGTTCTGCTGAGAAAAATCAATAATTAACGTAATTACGAGCATCTAACAGAGGAAACAGAGATATGACTGGCAGGATCTCTCCGTCTCTCTCAGGCTGTAAAAACCATCAGCGTCTCAAACGAGTTCCGGCTGCAGCTGGCGACACAAACGCGCTTTCAGGCTGCGGGCCGCGCTGCCGTTTACCCGCTAAATGTATGGAATCAGATGCGCGCTAAAAACTACTATTACAGGTGATCCGCAGATTCAAATCACAGGCCTGCCGATCTGCGCGCGAGGAAAATTGTCCTAATGATGGGTTTGTGAGCCGGAGGGAGGGGGACGCTGGCGTTTTCCTCTCTCTCGCCCTCGTACAGCTGCACCTGTGTGCCGTGCCACCCTTAATGATATGGAGTGATATCATTAGAGCCAGTGTTCATAAACAGATGTTGAGCTCGTGCCTAAATACTGTCAGCTGAGCGCGCGCATCCTGAAACCGTATTATTTACATCCAGCGTTTAAGTTTGTTATGTTAATAACCCTGCCATTAGCGAGCAGGATGGGGTGCTGCTAATATAAATGGCACAATCCCCAGCAGCGCCCGGAGTTAAGTACATCTTTACGGCGTGTGTGGTTAGCGCTGACTGCCGCTGCTATGTTTAGAGCCATTGTTTCCGTGTCTTCTCCTAACACTTAGCACCTTAGGGAGCGCGCGTGCGTGTGTGTGCGCGCGTCGGCCGCGCACCTGCTCCGCCGCGCTCTGAAGAGAGAGGGGTCCAACCTCTGACACGCGGCTGTCTCGCGCGCTCTCAGGGAAATGACTCATGCTTTCCCATTTCTCCTCACCGGAGAGAGAGAGAGAGAGAGAGAGAGCGGGACCTTTAGTTAGGCCATGTGGAACCGTGTCAGGATTTCTGACATTTGCCGCCCTGGAATACATCACGGCGTCTTCACTTCCCGCAGCTGGATGACAAATAAGCGGCATTACATGTGTTTCTCTCCCAATTAAAGAAACGGTCCGGCTCCACTAGGGCTTTAGCTCTATCAACAGCATAATATTAAGTAACAATAATTAACAATAAGGCACTTACTGTGCTTCAGCGTTCCTCAGCGTTTGAAAATAGACGTGTGAAGCTGTTATTTTTGTGAAACTCTGTTCTTGAGGTGATGCTGCTGTTTTTTAGGATGAGGTTTGTGCTGTATAAACAATTAATGGGTATTTTAGTGGGGTTTACCTGATTTGAAATTACTTTAAAGGGTTTGTTCAATTAATTACTCTCCCTCATGTCGTTCCACACCCGTAAGACCTTCGTTCATCTTCAGAACACAAATTAAGATATTTTTGATGAAGACTCGTCCATAGACAGCAATATAATCAACATTTTCAAGGTCCAGAAAGGAACTAAAGACATCGTTAAATCAGTCATGTGACTGCAGTGGATCAACCTTAATGTTATGAAGAGATGAGAATAATTTTTGTGCGCAAAAACAAAACAAAAATAACCGCTTTATTCAACATTCATTATCTTACGCAGGTGACGCAGTGAAGCTTCCGTGTTTACGTCCGAACGCCGGCTCAGTATTGGCCAAAGCTGATCATGTGATCATCACAACGCATGCGTGTGATACTGACGCAGGATCCGGCCAATAATGAGTCGACGTTCTGACGATGAATCTGGAAGCGCTGGACGTAAACAGCCTATGAGAATGACACAGAAGAGAAGAGATTGTTGAATAAAGTCGTTATTTTTGTTTTTGCGCACAGAAAGTATTCTCGTCTCTTCATAACATTAAGGTTGAACCACTGCAGTCACATGACTGTTTTAACGATGTCTTTAGTTCCTTTCTGGACCTTGAAAGTGTTGATTATATTGCTGTCTATGGACGAGTCTCTCGGATTTCATCAAAAATATCTTAATTTGTGTTCTGAAGATGAACGAAGGTCTTACGGGTGTGGAACGACATGAGGGAGAGTAATTAATGAAAGAAATGTTAGTTTTCTTTCCTGTGCTGATGAGTTTCCTGTTGAGACAGGAAGTTGGTTTTTGTGGGGGTATCTCCTTCTTTTTTTAACCAACAAGAGTCTTTATAGTTACGTTACATTACTTGCTAGAGGCCTGATTTAGGGGTGGGGCATTTTCATTCTAGAGAACATTTGATCGGATGAAAATTGAGGACACGCCCACAAATGCAAAATGATGTCATTAATATTTTTCTCCCTTTTTTTCCTGGAAGAATACATATTTTAAATGTATAGATCTGCTTAACCCTAGTGAAAAAATAGTATACTTAAGCACAATTTATTTGTATGTACTTTAGTATAATTAAATGGATTTGTGGCACGTTATAAATTGATATACTTAAAGTCTGCTAAATTGGAACAACTAATTTTGTACTAAATGTGTTTTAGTTGTCCAAAAGCAGTGCTGAAGTTCAACTAAAGTTGTATTAAATATACTTGTTTGTGCTAAAGTGGAACTATTCCAAGTATACTTAAATATACTCTTGTGTTTAAGGTTTGAAATGCAGAATTCACTCAGCATTAACTTTAAATGTATTTTGGTGACATTAGAATTGCAATTCAAGTACATTGTAAGAGTGTTGAACATACATTAATATTATACTGATAACAAACTTTTAGTGATTTTAAAACACACTGCAATGGCAACTTTAGTGTGCTAATGGCATCATTATAGTGAGCTTCAAACAGACTACAATAAAGTAATCTTCATAAATAAAGTTACAGCTTTAGAATATGCTTTTTACAGACAGCTCCAGTACACCAGTAACTTACTGATCTAGTGGGAACAGATTTATATGTATATTGAATGCAGGAAACCGTACGGGCTGGAATCGAACCCGGGTCACGCGGGCCGCTGTCGCACAAGAGCACTCGGCTTACCTGTTGCGCCACCACACATATAGATACTACACTAAACTGGTGTTACTTTGTGTTCTCTCTATACTGTTACAAGTACAGCTATAAGCGCGCTGATATTATTAATTATTAATGACAGCACAAATTATATGGATTAAAAGAATGTGAAACGCCGAAAAAATTATTAATACAGACAGTTAAATGATTTGGCGGTCTTGCAGATTTATATGTGATGCATGGATTATGATTTACTTTTCATGCAGTAAATGTTTCTGGATTTATTTGACATTTTAACTTTCTGCGTCTTTTTGCTTTTTTTTTTTTTTTGCTCAGGATCAGTTTAATAAATTTAATTAATTAATTTAATCATTCATAATATTTTGACAGCCCCGGCTGCAGTCCATATTTCGAAGTGCAAATAAGGGCCATTAAAGTAGCATTAATGGGACAGAGTATTACAGTAGGTGCATTGAAGTGCATTAAGAATACACTAATGCAATAAAACTTCTGATTAGGTTCCTGAATTTCTTTCACTGTTTCAAACTGACTATATGTTGTTTTCTTTATTTCTCATAATTACAAATATTAACTATAACTACTTTCGATATGTATGAAGGCTATATCTGTTTGCAGCCATGCAAAATTGTGAAAAGTGCTATTGAATTAAATTAAACAATAGCCTGATATTTAAAGTGAGAGCAAATTATTGAAAAAGGTAAAATATACATAATTATACTTACTTATGATTATTTTTTGCAACTCAAAACACATTTCCTGTGAACTTTTATCTATTTTTTATACTAAACCAGTAGAACTCAAATACTGTTCACTGAATTGGACATTTAATCATAACAGGACAACATAGTATTCAACAAAAATAAATTACTGAAGTAAAAATGTAACAAATGAAATCATTTTATTTGCAAATTTCTCATGGTTATGTCTGAGCTGGAGGCAAAAGTTGGGTTTGAAAATTCTGCGCTTACAGCCAATTAGCAGAAACAAACTAGATGCTTCAGTTCATCATGTTTTCTGTGGTTTGCACAAAAAGAAAGTCTCATCTAAAAAATATATAACATCATCTAAAAATAATTTGATCATTCTCGGATTTGAAACACATGGCGAGATTGTGTCTTTAGCTTCAATGACTTTCTAGACTCTAAAGTTTCCTTCTGACAAATCTGCCAAAATCTGCAACACAGATTCTCAATAGTGTGCACTCCAGCGGGTTCGGCTGTTTCGCAAAAGTACAGCAAACCGATTGTCAGTGAGTGTGATGGCATTGTCTTTATGGCGTGTTCAGGAGACAATGGGCCTAAAGATCCAATTCTGGCTGCATCTATAATTCAGATTTTTAATCCCCGTATCCGCTTACATATATTTATATATAATCGATTTTTAATCTCTATAATAAAAATGTACAATTCAGATTTTGATCTCCATATACATTTACATATATATATCTTCCAAGGGGTTTTTTTCCCTCCTAGGACTTTTTTCCCAGTGCTAGCACGCTGGGTTTTTCTCCTAGGGGGTTTTTTCCACCCCTGGAAGTCAGCCGACATTGGCTTAATGTAGCACCATCTTGTATATGTTACATATTGCCACGCTTGTTTGTACAGTTTTAACCACTTCCCTTTTTTTTCTGTGCTTCTAATATGTAAAGCTGCTTTGAAACAATTACCAATTGTAAAAGTGCTATATAAATAAATTTGACTTGACTTGACTTGTTCAAAACACATCAATCATTGTGGTTCAACCAATAGCAGGACGTTGGGGCAGGCCAATGTGGGTCAAGGTTTAGCTTCAGTAAGTCATGTCAGAAAGAATGTATTTAAAGTGCACATGAACATCAGCACAACTCATAATTATGAGTTTAGGTAACTCTGGATTTCCTTAAGAGTTTATGAGTTAAGTACATGACGATGAGAAAACATGTCAGAGGCAATGAATGCAAAGTCTGCCTAGTGAAAAAACCCTAACAAAATGTGTTTAAAATAAGCCTACATTCATTTCACACTAACTAAAAACCCATTAATATACAGCAGTCAGCATTTGAAGCGGATCAAAAAAGTTCATACTGACAAAAGTATTTTAATTAAACTTTATTTGCAGTTCTTCTTTATTGCACAATGCATATTTACATTTATTCATTTCTAAATATTAAGCATAAAATGTGTTTAATATCACTCTTAGTAAGAATAGTTTGATCACTGTATAATTTGAATGCAATATGTATATACTTGTACTAAAGTATACTTGCAATAGATCCACTTTAGCACAATCAAATATACTGAAGTATTTCTTTAGTTGGACCTCAACACAAAAATACTTGTTCCAGTTTAGCAGACTTTATTTACTATACTAAAAGTACAATTGCAGGGTATTTATATTAAGTATGCACATGTAAATGCAGTTGCAGTTAGCATAAAATAAATATATTTTAAATATATAGTATATTTATTTTTCACTAGGGAAGGTTTATCTTTAATCAACTTCTAGCTCAAAATGAACAGACATAAACTAAAAGCCACAAAATGCAATTTCTTTTATTTAATTTTGGCCACATGTAAATATTATTGGTACACTTGTGAAATTGTGTGTAATATGAAGTTTATTGTCCCTACCTGGGTTATTATTATATTAATAACCAATACTGAAACTATTAAAAACATTTTTGCTAAATAAAGCTGAGGTAAAATTAAAAATATATATACATACGCAGCTTAAATGTTGAAATTACTGGAAATAAATAAAAACTTAAAAAACACAAACTAATGAAAATGATAAAAGCACACGCTGTAAAAAATATTTTCATGATTTATCACAACTTTTTTTCTTTTAGTTCAGATTACATCATATCTTGAGTTTCTGTTGATTAAATCAATCGCCTTCATTGTATTAACTCACATTTTTAATTTCAATGAACTCAACATTTTTATGCAATCAGGTTACTTAAATCAGCAATTCCTTTTTTACACTGCATAACAAAACTAGAAGAAACTGAAAATATATTGAAAAATGAAAAGAAAATTCAGAATATTTATAAAAAGTAGAACATTTGCATTTACTTCCATCGTAAATGCATTAATGCAGAATTATTTTCTGTGCTCATCAACAAGCTTTACCTGTATCATAAATCAGATTGTGTTGATTGATCAATAGCGGTACAGCGTTCTTTGAATGTCTTTAAAATATGAAAGATTTTAATAAGTGTCTTCTGCACCAAAATACAGTAAAACAGTGAAATATTATTCCAAACACTGAATTTTCAGCATCATTACTCCAGTCTTCAGTGTCACATGATCCTTCATTCTGATATGATGATTTGCTGCTCAAGAAACAATTATGATTATTATCAATGTTGAAAACGTTTCAGATTGTTGTGGAAACCGTCATACATTTAATTTTTGCTTTTGCTGCTGTTGCCTTTGAGATTTGTACATGAAGCTGCATTTGAATTATTTAGCTTGAATTGTTCTCCTTTAACCCGCAGACCTGCCCTGTCCTCGTCTCTGTCTCTCTGACAGCGTCCTGTCATTACTCGGGCTCGTCCGGCGGCTGTGACAGCGGCTCTCGCTGTGGCCATTAGGCCCGGCGCGCACGTCCTCGCGCTCCTAAAACCCCTCTAATTATTTCCTTGGGCAGCAGCCGCCGAGATGGAAGGTAATTTCTAACCTTTCACGTGCACCTGGGGAACCTCCTCGCGGGAGCCAAGGTGTCTGTGTGGCATTCAGTCATCAAAACATGACCTTTAATGGCCGCTCGGAGAGCAGTTGGCACTGGTGGCACACGCCGCCTGATGCTAATGTTGATGACTAATTTATGCAGCAGCCGTCTGATCAGCGCGCCGCTTAGGTAGCGAGAGAGAGCGAGACGGGTAAAGACAGCCATCAGTGAGACGCGCGAGGTTAAAGACGTTCGGGAGGGGCTGTTATTTAGGACCAGAGAGAGAGAGATGAGCAGGTGGGGTAATTATGTCGAACACGTTCAGATGGACCGCAGAACTGTTCTGCGTCGGCCCGACCAGCGCGTCTGACCTTTAGGGGGATTTTATTTGTGCAGATTGCAGACGAGACGAGTGTGTGTTACGGTAACGGGTGAAAGCGCGCAGGTGTTACCTGGAGGAACGGTAACGCCACTGAAACAATGAAGTAAACAAAATACAGTTTTGTGGATAGTTGTAAATCTTAAAGGATTAGTTCACTTTCAAATGAAAATTAGCCCAAGATTTACTCTCCCTCAAACCATCCTAGAGGATATGACTTTCTTCTTTCTGATGAAAACAATCTGAGTTATATTAATAAATATCCTGACGGGATCAACGAGTATGAGCTGAAGAAAGAGTCTCCATCCACATCCATCCATCATAAACATGTTCTCCACACGGCTCCAGGGGTTAATAAAGACCTTCTGAAGTGAAGCGATGCGTTTGTGTAAAAAATATATATCCATATTTAACAAGTTATAAAGTAAAATATCTAGCTTCTTCCAGACCGACTTCAGTATTCAACGTATGAAGAAAGTGTAAAACTCTCGCAATTCAAAATGCTTACGCTGTCCGACGCCTGGAAGAATCTAGATATTTTACTTGACAAAAACAAACGTGTGTGTGTGTGTGTGAAATCAGTGAAGTTTTTATTTAGTTTTTATTTTTATAGTTTTCATTTTAATTATAGTTTACTTTTTTTTTATTTATTTTTTTTATTAGTTTTTAAAAAAAATCTATTTAGCTTTAAATTCAGTTTTATACAGAAGATGATCAGGGCCAAGCAATAATATAAAAAAATAAAACCATCTCGAGATTAAAGTCGTTAAATTTCAAGAAAAAAGTCGAGATAAAATGTTGAGAATAAAGTCGTTAAATTATGAGAACAAAATCGTAATTTAACGACATTTTTCTCATGATTTAATGAATTTGTTCTCATAATTTAACAAGTTTTTTCTCTAAATTTAACGACTTTAATCTCGAGATGGTTTTATTTTTTTATTATTGCTTGGCCCTAATCCTCTTCCGTAGTTTTAGTAGCTTTAGTACAGTAACTTCAATATAGTTTATTTCAGTTAGTTGCCAAGGTAACATTTGTAATTTCTAATTCTACACTAAAAAAATTCTGGGTTGAAAACAACCCACCATGTGGGGTTGAAAATGGACCAGCCAGGCATTATTAATTTAAAAAATGTTTATCGTTTAATAATTATACATTCGAATGATTGATAAAAATATTAATTTATTAAACGTATCAATAAATGTTAATTTCCAACATACTTTGGGTTCATTTTAAGGAAGCAATACAGTAATTAAAACAATTAAAACTATATAACTATAATAAAACAATAGTAGAGTTAAATAAAAATACTCAGCAGACAAACACTGAGTTTACAATTTTCAGCCCAACTTGGGTTGTTTTTAACCCAGCATTTTTTAGAGTGTAATTTAATTTTTTGTAAGTTCATGCAGTGACACTTTATTTTAGGGTCTTTAACTAATTGCTCATTATCATGCATATTACTAGAATATTGTACTATTTATTAGTACATATAAAGCACATATTAATGCCTCATTCTGCATGACCTTATTCTACATTCTTAATCCTAAACTTAACATTTACCTTACTGTCTATTAATAAGCAGTAATTGGGAGTTTATTGAGGGAAAAGTCGTAGTTAACACTGAATATGTGTTCCCTATACTAAAGTGTTTCCATTCATGCTTTCATCTATAATCAAGTTTTTTTTTTTCAGTTTTTATTTCAATGAATGAAAATGGCATATTTTTATTTAACAATAACAACACTATTGGGAATAATTTATATTGTGTTATGATTTTTTCATCTTTGTCTTAAAGGTAATGCGGTTATGATGCTGTGTGAATCTGAGGTGAATTCAGTGTGAAATTGGCGTCATGTGATCGGCTCCTGATTGCTCAGATCAATGATGCAGCTTTACCATGTTTAGCTAATGCTTATTTTATTACACAAGCCAAAATGAAACACATTTATTATGAGGCGGGAGCAGCTGGTGTGTGTGTGTGTGTGTGTGTGTGTGACGTCAGCATGCCGTAGTATCTCCATCTGCTAAAGAATGGCAGATTTATTTATATGGTCTGAATGCAGCATGTGGGCAGCAATCGCACAAAGAGCCGCATGAATGGAGCATTTACACTCAGACGTCTACACAATCTAGTTGTTATTAGTACTAGTGGAGTGTAATGACTGCCTAGCAACACCCTAGAAACCAGTTTAAACATCTTAGAAGAGTGTGTATGTACAGTTATTCAGCTATCGCTCCATTCTCTCGATCAGAGGAACAGCAGGTGAACTTGTTCACACCCTGAAGACGGAGATACTGCTCCATCTCACGCCTGTGGGGTCATTAATTTAGAAATGGAAATATTGTGAAAACATACGGGAAAAAATATGCAGAGCGAGAGCGAGAGAGAGAAAGAAGCCCAGGGCGAAGGGTTTCCAAGCTGCTATAATCATCCATAAGACGCGGCTGTAATGTTCTTAATTACTTTACTGTTCCTTTGATATCATCTGCAAACAATATTAACTCAGACTAATATATATATATAAAACATGAGGATATTATTTGAGCGGGAACGGTGGATGGATTTGAACTGCGGATGCACGACATCACATCCGTCATCATTTTCAGAACGATCACGTTATTGCATGTGACGTGAAGATCTGCGTGGAGAGAGAAACAGATTCACTTCCATTTCTGCGGCGTCGAAAACAAACCCGAGCCAAATCAACTTTCTCATGCAAATAGAAACATTTAGCTAAAATCAAGTTTTTATAATCACATTGCCGTGTGATTTATTGACCAGACACGACGGATCCGAGCAGAAAAACAATCATCTTCCTGCATATTTGCACATAAATATTGTGCGATGAAAATGCGAGGAAGACGTGGCAGTCAGAGAAAGATGCTGATGAGCGTGTTTTCTGACAGACTTTCCTTACGTAACATGAAATATCATTTTCCCAGTGGGAGGGTGACACAAATTCTGCCACAAAGGTCAAAGTGAAGCGTTTTCCTCCGAGCGACGTCACACTCAGAGCGGCCATAAACTTCAGCAGAAGAGATTCCTCGCGTGGCATTGTGAAATAACGCCAGCGCGTCTGATTTATACCGAGACCTCGCGTCCTCTCGCACGACTACATCAACATTAAACCTCAAAATTACACGTTCTATCACTCGCAGCTCACCTGAGGATTACATTACTGAAATACAGCATACATAATTAATGCTGAGGAATAGAGCGCTGCGAGTCGCCGTGCACACAATCTAATAAAGAGCTTTATGTTTCTGTGTTCACATCTCTCTCTGTTCTCATATATCTGGACGGAGACCCGCAGGTATCGTCTTAAATAACTCACATGTCTTTCTCTGCCCTCGTCTATATTTACAGTGTTTGTAAGGTGAGCGCCGAATTGAAATAACTCAAACCTTCTATTCTTCTCTCCAGATGCCTGCAATTATTCAGCCCAAACTGCTTAAAGGAAAAGCTGAGATAAAAATGTCATCATTTACTCACTCTCATGTTCCTCAGGAGAAAGAAAGTCATGCTTTGTAAATAATAATAATAATAAAAAAAGTGTTGTTTCAACTTAAAAAAGTAAGTTTTATTGTGCTGGTTAAACATGTTAGGTTTAGCCAACTTGTGAAGTTGCATTAAAATATTAGTTCACTTCAGCATTAAAATTTCCTTATAATTTACTCTCCTCCATGTCATCCAAGATGTTCATGTCTTTCTTTCTTCAGTGGAAAATAAATTTTATAGGAAAACATTCCAGGATTTTTCTCCATATAGTGGACTTCACTGGGGTTCAACGGGTTGAAGGTCCAAATGTCAGTTTCAGTGCAGCTTCAAAGAGCTCTACATGATCCCAGACGAGGAATAAGAGTCTGATCTAGAGAAACCATTCTAAAAAAATAAAATTATACACTTTTTAACCTCAAATGCTCGTCTTGCACTGCTCTGTGATGCTCCACGCATGACGTAATCATGTTAGAAAGGTCACGCGTGACGTAGGCGGAAGTACCGATCCAGTGTTTACAAAGTGAATGTGCAAAGACTAAATCAAACAGCCTTTACAAAAAAAAGGTACAACAACGATGTTGGACGAAAATGAGAAGAAAATGAGACGGAGTTTTTCGCTCTACCGAGGTTCTTCTGCCTAAGTCACACATGACCTTTCCAACATGAATACGTAATGCATGGAGCATTATAGAAGTCCACTATATGGAGAAAAATCCTGGAATGTTTTCCTTAATTTCTTTTCCACTGAACAAAAGAAAGACATGAACATCTTAGATGACATGAGGGTGAGTAAATGATCAGGAAATTTGAATTCTGAAGTGAACTAATGCTTTAAAGGGATAGTTCACCCAAAATGAAAATGTGATGTTTATCTTCTTACCCTACAGGGCAGCCAAGATGTAGGTGACTTTGTTTCTTCAGTAGAACACAAATGATGATTTTTACCTCCAACCGTTGCCGTCTGTCAGTCATATAATGCGTGTCAATGGGAACTCCATCTATGAGAGTAAAAAAAACATGCACAGACAAATCCAAATTAAACCCTGTGGCTCGTGACGACACACTGAAGTCCTAAGACACGAAACGATCAGTTTGTGTGAGAAACCAAACAGTATTTATGTAATTCTTTACCTCTAAAACACCACTATGTCCAACTGCCTTGAGCATCCGGTGTGTGAGGTCTGAAAATGCGTTCTGATGACGGAAGTGATGCCACGCGTGTATACGCCAATGAGTGCGAGAGATCACTTCTGCCGTCAGACCTCACACACCAGATGCTCAAGGCATTTGGACATAGTGGTGTTTTAGAGGTCAAAAATTATATAAATACTGTTTGGTTTCTCACACACACTGATCGTTTCGTGTCTTAGGACTTCAGTGTGTCGTCACGAGCCACAGGGTTTAATTTGGATTTGTCTGTGCATGTTTTTTTTACTCTCATAGATGGAGTTCCCATTGACACGCATTATACGACTGACAGACGGCAACGGTTGGAGGTAAAAATCATCATTTGTGTTCTACTGAAGAAACAAAGTCACCTACATCTTGGCTGCCCTGTAGGGTAAGAAGATAAACATCACATTTTCATTTTGGGTGAACTATCCCTTTAAGTGACAGCTTGGATATTTGCGTGGATGTCTCAAGTTAAATCCAGAAAAGTTATTTACATTTACATTAAAAGTTGTGATAGCTTATTGCAACAATCAATTTTTTCAGCATGTTCAGAATGACAAGAGGGTGAGTAAATGATGACAATTTTAATTTTTGGGTAATCTAGTCTGTTAAAATCTGCATGAAGCGAAGTTGCCCTAGTCTTTTCTTCCTTACAGTGTCGGATATCCGAGTGAAACGCTTCTGGAACAAGAACAAATGTAGGGCGGGGCTTGATTGTGATTGGATGGTTGTGGTTTGCTATTGGTGGATCTCATGTGAGTGACAGGTTGCCCTGCCCTCATCATCAGAGAAGAGATGCTGCAAGAGGAAGATATTCTGATTCAAGATTACCAGATTAACACAATAATGATGTGCAGCGATAAATAATTTAGAATAAACACTGCAATATTCCATTAATAGTGACATTGTTATGATTGTTTCACAGAACAAAGTAAGCCGTACAGGGTTTGAATGGCGATGAGTGAATGTGTACTATCCCTTTAAAACAATCAGCACTGAATGTACAGCCGTTTGAATTCTTCACGAATGAGGGACCGCCGCTAAATCAGGTGTGTGTGTGTGTGTGTGTGTGTGTGTGTGTGTGTTTGAGACGAGAAGGGCACAAATCCCTCAGGTCTCCAGCAAACATCGCTGCCCTACAAATTAAACCCGTCGCTTCTATTGCTGGAGACACGCTCATGTCTTATTTATTAAGGAGAGAAAAGGAAAGGATGGTGGCGGCAGGCGGGTGAAAGAGAGAAAAACTTTAGTGCATATGGAGTGTTTGGTTGCGAGCAGCAGGCAGAGGGTTCTTGGCTGCGTGTGTGTGTGTGTGTGTGTGTGTGTGTGTGTTGGTACGGAGGCCAGGTCCTTGCTGCAGGCGGCTCAGGCTGGCCAGGCTACCGCAGGAGAGCAGATGGACAGCCAAAGCTTGTAGTCACACTTACCTTCGCTGCTAAAACCCTAATCCCACAACGCAGTCTCCTCCAAGGCGGTCTCACCGCGGAGAGGGGCCGCAATCTGGACGGGAGGATATGCTGCCAACCTCTCACTACACAGACATGCAAATGGACCCGTCGCAGCAGCTGACCGGCAGCCAGAACGACACTTCCTCAGAGTAATTAAGACACCTAGAAAAAAAGAAAAAGCCCTGTGAGGAAGATCAGAAGTTTGAGGTGTGCGAGCGAAGGCCTCGTTCTGTCGGTCGCTCTCGATTCACCCCGTCAGTAGCGTAAATCGGTGTCTTAATTGGCTGGCCGTGACGGGAGAGCATCCTGACGAGCGTCACGTTTAACGGCAGAGCTGTGAATCAGAGCGGCAGCGGAAATCTGCCCCACGTCAGTCAGCTGGAAGATTTGGCCTCCTCTGCAGTGAACAGACCCGCTTATTGGACCTGATTTGGTGGGTAAATAGAGGACAGATGTTAATGTGGTGGCTTAGATACAGTACAGGGATAAATGGACAGAGATAAACACCTCTGAGCGGTAAAAGAGCGACGTCAGAATCTTTCCCTCCACCGGAAAACATGGAAATGTGTTCGTTAGATCTGCTACGTGTGGAGCGTTCTGATGTTTAGTCTCCATGTTCAGATTCTCTGTAAGTCAGTCACTGGTGGGTTGATTCCTGAAGAGAGTG